>NC_045435.1:106280390-106372938 GCF_002776525.5 Piliocolobus tephrosceles | reverse complement strand
TCCCACCAACAGTGTAAAAGTGTTCCTATTTCTCCACAACCTCTCCAGCAAATGTTGTTTCCTGATTTTTTTAACGATTGCCATTCTAACTGGTATGAGATGGTATGTCATTGTGATTTTGATTTGCATTTCTCTGACGGCGAATGATGATGAGCATTTTTTCATGTGTCTGTTGGCTGTATGAATTTCTTCTTTTGAGAAGTATCTGTTCATATCCTTTGCCCACTTTTCAATGGGGTTGTTTTTTAATTGTAAATTTGATTGAGTTCTTTACAGGTTCTGGATTAGCCCTTTGTCAGATAAGTAGATTGCAAAAATTTTCTCCCATTCTGTAGGTTGCCTATTCAATCTGATGGTAGTTTCTTTTGCTGTGCAGAAGCTCTTTAGTTTAATTAGATCCCATTTGTCAATTTTGGCTTTCGTTTCCATTGCTTTTGGTGTTTTAGACATGAAGTACTTGCCCATGCCTATGTCCTGAATGGTATTTTTTCTTCTAGGATTTTTATGGTTTTAGGTCTAACATTTAAGTCTCTAATCCATCTTGAATTAATTTTCATATAAGGAGTAAGAAAAGGATCCAGTTTCAGCTTTCTACTTATGGCTAGCCAATTTTCCCAGCACCATTTATTAAATAGGGAATCCTTTCCCCATTTCTTGTTTTTGGTAGGTTTGTCAAAGATCAGATGGCTATAGATGTGTGGTATTATTTCTGAGGGCTCTGTTCTGTTCCATTGGTCTAGATCTCTGTTTAGGTACCAGTACCATGCTGTTTTGGTTACTGTAGCCTTGTAGTATAGTTTGAAGTCAGGTAGCATGATGCCTCCAGCTTTGTTCTTTTGGCTTAGGATTCTCTTGACAATGCGGGCTCTTTTTTTGATTCCATACGAACTTTAAAGCAGTTTTTTCCAATTCTGTGAAGAAAGTCATTGGTAGCTTAATGGGGATGGCATTGAATCTGTAAATTACCTTTTTCACAATATTGATTCTTCACAATATTGATTTTTCCTATCCACGGGCATGGAATGTTCTTCCATTTGTTTGTGTCCTCTTTTATTTCACTGAGCAGTGGTTTATAGTTCTCCTTGAAGAGGTCCTTTACGTCACTCGTAAGTTGGATTCCTAGGTATTTTATTCTCTTTGAAGCTATTGTGAATGGGAGTTCATTCATGATTTGACTCTCTGTTTGTCTGTTACTGTTGTATAAGAATGCTTGTGATTTTTGCACATTGATTTTGTATCCTGAGACTTTGCTGAAGTTTCTTAGCAGCTTAAGGAGATTTTGGGCTGAGATGATGGGGTTTTCTAAATATACAATCATGTCATCTGCAAACAGGGACAATTTGACTTCCTTTCCTAACTGAATACCCTTGATTTCTTTCTCTTGCCTGATTGCCCTAGCCAGAACTTCCAACACTATGTTGAATAGGAGTGGTGAGAGAGGGCATCCCTGTCTTCTGCCAGTTTTCAAAGGGAATGTTTCCAGTTTTTGCCCATTTAGTATGATATTGGCTGTGGGTTTGTCATAAATAGCTCTTATTATTTTGAGATACGTTCCATCAATACTGAATTTACTGAGAGTTTTTAGCATGAAGGGCTGTTGAATTTTGTCAAAGGTCTTTTCTGCATCTATTGAGATAATCATGTGGTTTTTGTCTTTGGTTCTGTTTATATGCTGGATTACGTTTATGGATTTGTGTATGTTGAACCAGCCTTGCATCACAGGGATGAAGCCCACTTGATCATGGTGGATAAGCTTTTTGATGTGATGCTGGATCCGGTTTGCCAGTATTTTATTGAGGAATTTTGCATCGATGTTCATCAGGGATATTGGTCTAAAATTCTCTGTTTTTGTTGTATCTCTGTCAGGCTTTGGTATCAGGATGATGTTGGCCTCACAAAATGAGTTAGGGAGGATTCCCTCTTTTTCTATTGATTGGAATGTTTTCAGAAGGAATGGTGCCAACTCCTCCTTGTACCTCTGGTAGAATTCGGCTGTGAATCCATCTGGTCCTGGACTTTTTTTGGTTGGTAGGCTATTAATTATTGCCTCAATTTCAGAGCCTGCTATTGGTTTATTCAGGGATTCAACTTCTTCCTGGTTTAGTCTTGGGAGAGTGTAAGTGTCCAGAAATTATCCATATCTTGTAGATTTTCTAGTTTATTTTCGTAGAGGTGTTTATAGTGTTCTCTGATGGTAGTTTGTATTTCTGTGGGGTCGGTGGTGACATCCCCTTTATCATTTTTTATTGCATCTATTTGATTCTTCTCTCTTTTCTTCTTTATTAGTCTTGCTGGTGGTCTATCAATTTTGTTGATCTTTTCAAAATACCAGCTCCTGGATTCATTGATTTTTTGGAGGGTTTTTTGTGTCTCTGTCTCCTTCAGTTCTGCTCTTAGTTATTTCTTGCCTTCTGCTGGCTTTTGAATGTGTTTGCTCTTGCTTCTCTAGTTCTTTTCATTGTGATGCTAGGGTGTTCTTCCATTTGTTTATTTTAGATCTTTTTAGAATTTAGATCTTTTGAGAATTTTAGATCTTTCCTGCCTTCCCTTGTGGGCATTTAGTGCTATAAATTTCCCTCTACACACTGCTTTAAATGTGTCCCAGAGATTCTGGTATGTTGTATTTTTGTTCTCATTGGTTTCAAAGAACATCTTTATTTCTACCTTTATTTCGTTATGTACCCAGTAGTCATTCAGGAGCAGGTTGTTCAGTTTCCATGTAGTTGAGCGGTTTTGATTGAGTTTCTTAGTCTTGAGTTCTAGTTTGATTGCACTGTGGTCAGAGAGACAGTTTGTTATAATTTCTGTTCTTTTACATTGGCTGAGAAGTGCTTTACTTCCAATTATGTGGTCAATTTTGGAATAAGTGTGATGTGGTGCTGAGAAGAATGTATATTCTGTTGATTTGGAGTGGAGAGTTCTGTAAATGTCTATTAGGTACGCTTGGTGCAGAGTTGAGTTCAGTTCCTGGATATCCTTGTTGACTTTCTGTCTCGTTGATCTGCCTAATGTTGATAGTGGGGTGTTGAAGTCTCCCATTATTATTGTATGGGAGTCTAAATCTCTTTGTAAGTCTCTAAACACTTGCTTTATGAATCTGGGTGCTCCTGTATTGGGTGCATATATATTTAGGATAATTAGCGCTTCCTGTTGAATTGATCCCTTTACCATTATGTAATGGCCTTGTCTCTTTTGATCTTTGATGGTTTAAAGTCTGTTTTATCAGAGACTAGGATTGCAAACCCTGCTTTTTTTGTTCTCCATTTGCTTGGTAGATCTTCCTCCATCCCTTTATTTTGAGCCTGTGTGTGTCTCTGCATGTGAGATGGGTCTCTTGAATATAGCAAACTGATGGGTCTTCATTCTTTATCCAATTTGCCAGTCTGTGTCTTTTAATTGGACCATTTAGTCCATTTACATTTAAGGTTAATATTGTTATGTGTGAACCTGATCATGTCATTATGATATTAGTTGGTTATTTTGCTCGCTAGTTGATGCAGTTTCTTCCTAGCATCGATAGACTTTACATTTTGACATGTTTTTGCAATGGCTGGTACCTGTTGTTCCCTTCCATTATTTTGCTCGCTAGTTGATGCAGTTTCTTCCTAGCATCGATAGACTTTACATTTTGACATGTTTTTGCAATGGCTGGTACCTGTTGTTTCCTTCCATGTTTAGTGCTTCCTTCAGGATCTCTTGTAGGGCACACCTGGTGGTGACAAAGTCTCTAAGCATTTGCTTGTCTGTAAAGGATTTTCTTTCTCCTTCACTTATGAAGCTTAGTTCGGCTGGATATGAAATTGTGGGTTGAAAATTCTTTTCTTTAAGAATGTTGAATATTGGCCCCCACTCTCTTCTGGCTTGTAGAGTTACTGCCGAGAGATCTGCTGTTAGTCTGATGGGCTTCCCTTTGTGGGTAACCCAACCTTTCTCTCCGGCTGCCCTTCACATTTTTTCCTTCATTTCAAATTTGGTGAATGTGACAATTATGTGCCTTGGAGTTGCTCTTCTCGAGGAATATCTTTGTTGCATTCTCGGTATTTCCTGAATTTGAATGTTGGCCTGCCTTACTAGGTTGGGGAAGTTCTCCTGGATGATATCCTGTGGAGTGTTTTCCAACTGGGTTCCATTTTCTCCCTCACTTTCAGGCACACCAATCAGATGTAGAGTTGGTCTTTTCACATAATCCCATATTTCTTGGAGGCTTTGTTCATTTCTTTTTACTCTTTTTTCTCTACACTTCTCTTCTCACTTCATTTCATTCATTTGTTCTTCAATCGCTGATACTCTTTCTTCCAGGTGATTGAGTCAGTTACTGAAGTTTGTGCATTTGTCATGTAGTTCTCATGTTAAGGGTTTCATCTCTATCAGTTCTTTTAAGGACTTCTCTACATTGGTTATTCTAGTTAGCCATTCGTCAAATCTTTTTTCAAGGTTTTTAGTTTCTTTGCACTGGTTATGTAGTTCCTCCTTTAGCTCTGAGAAGTTTGATCGACTGAAGCCTTCTTCTCTCAACTCATCAAAGTCTTTCTCCGTCCAGCTTTGATCCGTTGCTGGCGATGAGCTGCATTCCTTTGGAGGGGGAGATGCGCTCTGATTTTTTGAATTTCCAGCTTTTCTGCACTGCTTTTTCTCTATCTTTGTGGTTTTATCTGCCTTTGGTCTTTGAGGACGGTGATGTACTGATGGGGTTTTGGTGTGGGTGTCCTTTCTGTTTGTTAGTTTTCCTTCTAACAATCAGGACCCTCAGCTGTAGGTCTGTTGGAGTTTGCTGGAGGTCCACTCCAGACCCTGTTTGCCTGGGTATCAGCAGTGGAGGCTGCAGAAGATAGAATATTGCTGAACAGCAAGTGTTACTGTCTGATTCTTGCTCTGGAAGCTTTGTCTCAGGGGTGTACCCCACCATGTGAGGTGTGAGGTGTCAGTCTGCACCTAGTGGGGGATGTCTCCCAGTTAGGCTACTCAGGGGTCAGGGACCCACTTGAGCAGGCAGTCTGTACGTTCTCAGATCTCAACCTCCATGCTAGGAGATCCACTGCTCTCTTCAAAGCTGTCAGACGGGGGCATTTACCTCTGCCGAGGTTTCTGCTGCTTTTTGTTTAGCTATGACCTGTCCCCAGAGGAGGAGTCTACAGAGGCAGGCCGGCCTCCTTGAGCTGTGGTGAGCTCCACCCAATTCGAGCTTCCCAGCTGCTTTGTTTACCTACTCAAGCCTCAGCAGTGGTGGGTGCCCCTCCCCCAGCCTCGTTGCCACCTTGTAGTTAGATCTCCGACTGCTGTGCTAGCAATGAGGGAGGCTCCGTCAGTGTGGGACCCTCTGGGCCAGGTGTGGGATATAATCTCCTGGTGTGCCGTTTGCTAAGACCCTTGGTAAAGTGCAGTATTAGGGTGGGAGTTACCCGATTTTCCAGGTGTTGTGTGTCTCAATTTCCTTTGGCTAGGAAAAGGAATTCCCTTCCCCCTTGCGCTTCCCAGGTGAGGCAATGCCTCGCCCTGCTTCAGCTCTCGCTGGTCAGGCTGCACCTGTGGACCAGTGCCAACTGTCGAACACGACACACCCCAGTGAGATGAGCCTGGTACACCAGTTGAAAATGCAAAAATCACCCATCTTCTGTGTCACTCACGCTGGGAGCTGGAGGCTGGAGCTGTTCCTATTCGGCCATCTTGGGCATGACCCCGCTCTGTAATTTCTATTAGATCTTTCTCTACATCACTTAAATGATTCAATTATGTATCAATTTCTTCTCGAAACTTTCCCATGAAAGACATCAAGTTAGGCATGGTTCTCATTTAAAGTTGAAGACATTAAGAAACAAAGCACTAGATAACTGAAAAATCTTTCTACCACAGGTAAGAAACAGCAGTGCTCTTTTTAGAAGTGTCTGTTCATATCCTTTGCCCACTTTTTGATGGGGCTGTTTGTTTTTTTCTTTTAAATTTAATTGAGTTCTTTATAGGTTCTGGATATTAGCCCTTTGTCAGATAAGTAGATTGCAAAAATTTTCTCCCATTCTGTAGGTTGCCTGTTCACTCTGATGACAGTTTCTTTTGCTGTGCAGAAGCTCTTTAGTTTAATTAGATCCCATTTGTCAATTTTGGCTTTTGTTGCCATTGTTTTTGGTGTTTTAGACATGAAGTCCTTGCCCATGCTTATGTCCTGAATGGTATTACCAGCCAACAGACACATGAAAAAAAGCTCATCATCACTCGCCATCAGAGAAATGCAAATCAAAACCAAAATGACATACCATCTCACACCAGTTAGAATGGCAATCATTAAAAAATCAGGAATCAACAGGTGCTAGAGAGGATGTGGAGAAATAGGAACACTTTTACACTGTTGGTGGGACTGTAAACTAGTTCAACCATTGTGGAAGACAGTGTGGCGATTCCTCAAGGATCTAGAACTAGAAATATCATTTGACCCAGCCATGCCATTACTGGGGATATACCCAAAGGATTATAAGTCATGCTGCTATAAAGGCACATGCACACGTATGTTTACTGTGGCACTATTCACAATAGCAAAGACTTGCAATCAACCCAAATGTCCATCAGTGACAGACTGGATTAAGAAAACGTGGCACATATACACCATGGAATACTATGCAGCCATAAGAAAGGATGAGTTCGTGTCCTTTGTAGGGACATGGATGCAGCTGGAAACCATCATTCTCAGCAAACTATCACGAGAACAGAAAACCAAATACCGCATGTTCTTGCTCATAGGTGGGAATTGAACAATGAGATCACTTGGACACAGGAAGGGGATCATCACACACCGGGTCCCATTGTGGGGAGGGGAGATGGGGGGAGGGACAGCATTAGGAGATATACCTAATGTAAATGACGAGTGAATGGGTGCAGCACACCAACATGGCACAGGTGTACAAAAGTAACAAACCTGCATGTTGTGCACATGTACCCTAGAACTTAAAGTATAATAAAAAATAAAAACATATTGTCTGCAAAGAAGGAAAAAAAAAAAGAAAGAAACAGCAGTGCTGAAACTTGAGACAGGGTTGTTCTCAGTTGCTGATCTACCTTTTTTTTTTTTTCACTTAATACTTTAAGATGGTTTCACCTTTTTTCATGGCTTAGATTTTTTTACTATGCCAAACAGTACAGCAGTACATAACATGTATAGTTATCAAGAATATTGCCTCTGGAATTAGAACACCTAGATTCAAATCCTGGCCCCACTATTTAATGGCTCTAAGAGTTTAGGCAACTTATTTATTTCTCCACAGTTTATCCTCAGTGAACCATATTCCCTGGGGGCTTTCATACTGCAACACAATTTCAACTGGAATGTTAGTCATGTGTATTATTGAATAGGTATTATAAGACCACCCCAAAGCTGGAATTTCCCACTTTCTTCAGAGGCTGCAAGCTTCCTGCTGTGTAGTTGGGAAGCCTCTCCTTACAAACACACAAACCTTTATCCATGTCCTTCCTTTTCGTCTTATATTTGCTCACCCACACCTAGAAATACGTATTCATTTCTTACACAGAATGGTTTCCCTTGAGGCATCACGTTCCACCTAGCAAAGCAGTTTATCACTTTTTTTTTTTTAAGCAAACCATACTCTTCACAGTAGGAACACTGATGTCAGTCAGTAAAATATTATTTTTTCTGTCACATTTATATAATGAGTTTCACCAAAAAATCTGATTCAATTATATACTTAATTTAATCTGTTTCACAAATATTTATCAAGCTCTTGGTAGAAGTTTTCAGGAAATTCAGATAACTCAATCATGGGTACTTCCCTGGAGAAATCTGGCTCTCTTTAGCCAGTAAAAACACACGGTCAAAAGGATAAATGATGTATAAGAAGTCAAGATAAAATGTTATGAGAGTTTAGACTTACATGAACTCCACATAAATGGGAATAGGAAAATGATGTAAAAAGAATTGCTAATTTCATGTTCAATTTTGAAATGGCTGGTTGTAAATGAAACCAGATAAACTACTTAGCAATACAGGGAGTGCTAAAGGTCATGTCTCTTTTAAGGACTTTACAAATTGTTTAAACATGAAGTTCATACTCAGAGTAATAGCAGACAGCTTATAAAGAACTCAAGTTTTGCCATATATAAATTTCCTGCAATTCCTAGGGCATGTAAAGCATGTAAACAAGGCAAAATAATGACAGCTGTTTAAGCACAATGTGCACACTAAGAAAAGAGGGAAATATACACGCAAAGAAGTTGTTAACGTATAAAAAATTATTAAATACAAAAATGTGTAAATTTTATATTTGTTAAGTAATTTGATATTTCATTATTTTGTCAAAAAGATGATAAAAATGAAATGATTCTGCTAAATTAAGAGGATACCAAGATGGGAAAAACAACTCTCTCAGTAATCAGCTTTAAGTAGAGAACAATGGCCTGTGATTACGGGGCAGAAAAAAAATGGAGTCATGTGAAGCACTACTAAAACAAATTAAGTCATTAACCCTCTGACTATTGAAATAAACAACATATCTAGGTGAGTTATCTATCTAAAGTGATATCGCCAATGGTTCTATGCAGATGTCTAAAGGAAGACTTTTAGATATTGAATTTATTTTTTCCCCATGTTATAAGCTGTTGGCTTTTAGGATGTCCTTTCAGATGCAGAACGCCTCTGAAGGGTTTTAGAGGTAAATTTTTCATTAAGAATAGGCATCTTTTCTACTATAACAATTTGATCACATGGTTAATTAGGATAAATACTTTCAACATTCAATACCTGTTTTTTAAATGCCCACTCTGTAACAGCCCTGTGTTAGGGGTTGGTTGGACTTTAGAGAACCAGATGGTCCTGGCCCTCCTAGAGCTCATTGTTTAGCAAAGAGGTGCCTACTTTCTTACTAAGCAGCTTTGTTTCTTTTTTGAATGTCTCTAAATACTGTATTAGAATTCTTCTCTTAAATTAAAATCTGCCTCCTTAAAACTTTTATCCACATTATACCTTCTGGAATCATGCAAAGTAAATTGTATCTATCCTAAACCTGATCTCATAGGCAAAGAAGTTTGCGAAAGATTACTTCATCAAAGTCACTAAAAAACAAAGCTAATAGGACAAAGTTCAGTATAGGATCCTGCAGCCTACCATTAGTAAATCCATTCATAGTTGACATTATTTTTCACATCCTGAAAAAATGTTATGCAAAAACACGTTCATTGTTAAAAAAAATTGAAATATGTAACAGCAAAAGAAAGGTTAAGGAAGATGGTACATGCACACACGAAAGGGTAACAAAGAGGTGATGGATATGTTCATTTGTTTGTAGTAATCATGTCAAAATATTATGCTGTATACCTTAAATATATAGATATGTAAAAGAAAGATGGTGCATTTATTTTATGTAGTATTATACAGTTATTCAGAGGCATGTGAACCAGAGCAACTCCATCTTGAATAGGAGCTAGGTAAAATGAGTCTGAAATCTACTGGGCTGCATTCCCAGACAGTTAATACATTCTTAGTTACAGGATGAGACAGGAGGTCAGCACAAGATATAGGTCATGAAGACCTTGCTAATAAAACAGTTTGCAGTAAACAAGCCAGCTAAAACCCACCAAAACCAAGAAAGTGATGAGAGTGAGTCGTCCTCACTGCTACACTCCCACCAGTGCCATGACAATTTACAAAAGCCATGGCAACGTCAGGAAGTTACCCTATAAGGTCTGAAAAGGGGAGGCCTGAATACTCCACCCCTTGTTTAGCATATCATCAAAACATAACCCCGAAAATGGGCAACGAGCAGCCCTTCAGGCTGCCCTGTCTATGGAATAACCTTTCTTTTATTCCTCTACTTTCTTAATAAACTTGCTTTTGCTTTGCACTGTGGACTCACCCTAAATTCTTTTTTTGCACAAGATCCAAGAACCCTCTCTTGGGGTCTGGATCAGGACCCCTTTCCTGTAACAGTTATTTCTATTTAACCAATGTTTACACAAGAGTATGTAAGTTATAGACTTTCACAGAGTAGAATATTAATTGGGAAAAAAAAAAAAAAACTCTGTGGAAACAGACTAGTTCCACTATGAAGCCAGTAAAGTATTTTTACAGTCATAAAACTAAAAGGACAAAGAATATGTAAAATAAGACAGCAGACAAGGGATGATAAAAATAAAATTTTGAATTTGAAAAATAATCAATGTAACAGAATAACAACAACAACAAAAATGCGGGAGCCAAAATGTTAGCTGATTTAAAACATATAATGCCAGAGAGGCTCAGAACCTAGATGAAATAATGAAGGTAGGGGTACTAGTGAGACTGAAAACAGAAGGACTAGTTGGAATCTATCCATATATATGTATACATACACACATATTTACTTTCATTGTCTTTTATTTAAAAGATGAAAGAATAAACCAAAATATAAAAATGCCTTCAAAATTCTGAAGGAGAAATAGTCCCTACTTAGACTTCTATTCCTGAAAACTACTAATAAAAGTAAAGGTAAAATGAGGACATTTTCAGATATATAAAGTCTCAAAATTTTACTTCAGTGAATTATTTATCAAAAAGCTACAGTAGGATGTGTCGCACTAAAAGATAATAAATCTAGAAATAGGAAAACGTGAAATCCAGAAAAAAAGGGGATCCTATATTGGAAAAAAGTAAAGATGATCCCTAGGATGCCTATGAAGACAAGTAAATCCCAAGAAGCCAGCTGAGAATCAGGTTCAGAGGGAGATTTATCCATTCTGGAGACTGAGGTCAGATGGCTCCAAAGATGTCACCCAGATATATCACGAAGGAAAAGATGAAACTGAGGGATTGGCTTACATGAATGAATGACAAACACATTACTTAATAAAAAGTACATCGAAAACTAAGCAAATAAAAAACTAGGCAAGTAAAAATGTTTTACAAGAAAGGAAATATGATCAGAGTACACTGAAGAGCTGGGCTGGAAATTATATTTATATAATCATCATCATAATATAGATATTAAATATTTAACAAAAATTATTACATAATATCAAAGAAAACAAAGTGAGTGTGGGTATGTTTTCAAGTGGTTGGGGGAGGGGGGTGAACAAGAGCTAAGTCTCATCTTCCATTATAGGAAATCAATAGATCTGAAAAATCATGTAATCGTAGTAAAAGAAATCTGTTATTTATAAATACAAAAGTAAATTTCAAAAGAAACAGCTTAAACAATAAGAGTTACTTCTGGGATCCAAAGGGATAGGGCAAGTGACTGCTAATTTTCATAACAAACCTTGCAGAACTATTTGCCAAAATCTTTTTAAAACAAATAATTGTTTAAATCTAATCAATATTATATTTAAAAATGAACTCTAAATACATTACATAGAAGACCCAAAACATAAGGGCAAGAAATACACACAAATATCAGTAAAATTTATATTTAGATTATTTGTTTTGTTATACTTTTCTGGGTGATTCAAATTGTCTTTGATGAACATATGCAACTAATATGATAAAAAATAAAAAGGAACTAAGTTTGGCATAACTTGTTCTTTGAACACTTTATGTTTCCTAATATTTAATACCTTTTTTCTATACACACAAAGCTACTCTTCGATATATCTCTTCCAGAATTCTTCTAGGAATATTTGTTAAATTCATAATTCTATTCCAAAAAAAAAATCTCCCTACACTCCACATTTAATACACACACCTACCCTTTTAATAATTGAAACAAGCATTATCTATCTCTGTATACTGTTCATCCTTGTTCTACATTGTCCTTCAAAGATCACAAACTGTGGCCTGTGACCATAACCACAAGCCCTTTCAGTACTCTGGGATTAAGTTTAATTAAGACTGAGCATCTGAATTTAAAACAGCCCAGCACTCTCTTATCTATCTTTTCATAGTAGTCTGGAGTTGACTCTGTTTTCCACATTGAGGACCCATCTTTTAATTAGGAGAGGTAAAAATTTAAATACTCATGTTAAATATTTAAATTCATACAAGATTTGAATTTTCCCTTCAAATTTAATTTAGATTATTAGGCGAAGTCTGTTTATGAAGAGAGAAAATTTCATTTTTAAAAAGTTTATCTAAGACCTTAAAATATCAAATATAGCTTTATACTGTCTTTCACATTCACCCCCTTATCTCTCCTCCAGCCACTGCCTGAGCTCAGATTCTCATCATGTTCCTCTAGATCACTAAAATGGTCTTTAAACCATGGTCTCCTGGGTGCCAAGATTTCCCTTTCCAGACAATTATCTGGAATTGAAACCCTACTTCAAATAGCTTTGTGTTTTCCTGCCTTTAGTGTCTTCCTTATGATGCTCAAATGGCTCTGATGCTTGAAAACTTCTTCCTCACTTCCAAAACTGTTAGTCAAAGTACTGGATCATTTTTCATGGCCCAACTCCAATTCCAATTCTATGAACCATATCCAACTCTTACCGCTTAACATTATTCTCACTCTATAGCTATCATCCCTCGGAAACATTTTGTGTACCTCTCTCATTGTTGTTATATCAATCTGTTTCCAATTAAGCATACTTTTGCTTTTGACTAGTGCTTTACTAACAGTAGGAGCATAATTCTTGAATTAAATTTTAGCTCAACTGGCACCATGTTGGATCAAGTCATAACTGCCTGATAATAATAAAAGTAAGACTTATTAGAAGACTGCTGAACTTGTAGCTATTGTAACTCTTATCTTTCCATAAAATTTGTTTTATTTTTAAATTTATCTTATAAGCTTTTGGTAATGGTTTAAATTTCAAGAGTACACTTATTGTTTGATTTACAGAAAATGTTAGTTCATACGGGCGCATTTATCTTATTTTTTGGCTTATTTTTGCTTCATATTGAAAACCTATTCTTGCTTATATCAAGATGAAAGAAAATTAATCTGTCCACTAAGGTGAATAATGCCTTCGATAAAGGACAAGTCAATCCCTGTAGAGCTATAAAATTCCATTGTTGCACTCCATTTCCTCGTGGAACATTTGAGGGAAATGAATAGAAATTAGCTCAAAAGGGCTCCAACACTTTATCATACCTTTTAGCATTTAACAAAAACTTGTAACTAGGAGAGTAACCCATACTATGAATTTCAGGTTATTTTTGCAAAACTCACCAGAACTCTATCACCGAAATATTAGTAAACAAAAAACAAGGTATAGAATCAAGATTGCCAGTAATAATCCCATAGTCATTTTAAAGCTGGGCTTCCTTAAGGTTCCATGGAAAGGCCCTCTTTTCACTTTATGTATTGCTACAAAAATACAATATTTAAATGTGGTAGACTTAATCCACTGAAAATTTTGCACATACACTTATTAACAAGTAAAATTTTAATAAGAAGTTTCCTGGTTGGGTGCAGTGTCTCACACCTGTAATCTTAGCAGTTTCAGAGGCTGAGGTAGGAGGATCACTTGAGACCAGGAGTTTGAGACCAACCTAAGCAACATAGTGAGACAACTGTCTCTACAAAAAAAATTAAAAATCAGCAGAATATATGGCACACACCTGCACTTCCAGGTACTCGGGAAGCTGGGGCAGGAGCACAGTGAGCCATGATCATGTCACTGCACTCCAGCCTGAGCGAAAGGACAAGACATTGCCTCAAAAAAAAAAAAAAGAGTGTCCTTTAAGAGCTTAATTAAACTTAAAATGTAGCTAAATTGTATTATTTTATATCCTCAAATAACAAACTATAATATTTATAGCATTTCTTCAAATGATTGGAATAATATATATTCAGAGCATCCTCAATTTTAATAAAATACATTATGTATTAATCAGGGTTCTCCAGAGAAACAGAATTAAGAACCAAGAAGACATACATAGTACATATAGAATTGGTATACATAACCTCTTGGTGTAGGAGAGATGACAGATATATGATAGATATATAGGATGGATAGATAGATAGATAGATAGATAGATAGATAGATAGATAGGAAATTTATTTTTAAAGAACTGGCTCACATAATTATAATTATGTGGGATGGAAGTCAAAAATTCAAAGGGCAGTCTGACCAGCTTGAGAAAAATAAGAATTGAAGTTGTAGTCTTGAGTCTGAAATTTGCAGGGCAAGCCAGCAGGCAGCAAACTTAAGCAAGATTCCTTCAGGCAGCAAACTCAAGAAGAATTCCTTCTTCTCTAGGAAATGTCATTTAAGACCTCCAACTGATTGGATGAGGCCCATTCACATCATGGAGCATAACCTGCTTTACTTAAGGTCAACTGATTATAAATGTTAATAACATCTACAAAATACCTTTACATCAACACCTAGACTAATGTTTGACCAAAAAACTGGGCACCATAGCCTAGCCAAGTTCTTAAATAAAAGTAACCATCACATATTCAGTCAGCAAATATTTACTGAGCACCTACCAGAACCCTGGTGCTATGCCAAGGTGCTAAGGGGGTCAGATAAAGGGCATCAAATTGAGTCACAGTAGTTGTAAATACCATTAGAATAAAGGTAATGATTGGACAAAAATTTGAAGAATGAGTAAGAGTTAACTGAGCTAGGCAGGACAAAGAAGTGGGGAAAAGTCAAATGAGAAAGTGATCTGTATGAATAAAAGCCTCAGGTGCATTTGGTTTGGAGCAAAGAATGCAGGTGCCAACAATGCAGGAAATTGTTCTGAATAAATGTTCAGACACCAGAACACAAAGGATTTAATGTGTCAAGTCATAGCATCTGAAACATATCCTGAAGGCTATGGGAACTCATCTAAAACAAGTTATACAATCAAACTGGCATGTTAGAAAAATAATCTTGTCTACAGCACTAAGACTGCAGAATTGGGAAGGTGAGAATGGGGAAAGACCATATTGGAGAGTGACAGAAGATAGATGAAAAAATTGTGAAGACCTATAACAGTGGGGTAAAAAGGAGCAGATAGAAAAGGAGATCATAGGAAGCAGAATCAGTGGGATATAGTGACTAATTGATGTGGATTGAGGGAGACAGAGTCCTTTGTAGTGACTTCAGTTTTGGGGTGTATATAAATGAGAGCAGGCTAGTGCCATATTATAAATCTCAGTTAAAGAGGTAAAGCATGATGAAAAAGAAAGAATACGATGAAAAGGGGAAAAAGTGAAGAATACCTCAGCAGCTATGATGACATGTTTCTACATAAATAACAGATGGTGAAACAATTTCATAGGTTTCTCCCTAATCTTCTGAAGTTCCTTATCCATGGCCAAACCAAGCTTTGTGCAGAACAAAACAGGTTTCCTAATAACAAAAGTAAAATTGTACGGTAATTTTGGTCCTCAAAAAAATGTATTTGCAAAAGAAATTACTCTGCTAAAGTTATCTTTGCCACCTCAGAAAAAATGTACAAAACA
The DNA here is from genome assembly GCF_002776525.5 of Piliocolobus tephrosceles. Lineage (NCBI taxonomy): Eukaryota > Metazoa > Chordata > Mammalia > Primates > Cercopithecidae > Piliocolobus > Piliocolobus tephrosceles. Next base: position 106,357,627 of record NC_045435.1, on the reverse strand, counting down.
CTCCAAAATTATAAATAAACTAGGTGATAAATAAGGGAATAGTTAGCTTCCTGCCCAGAACTGGAAAACATTTTCCTCTATAATTAATAAAAACAACATATAATAAAACATATCAGGAACATGCATAATTGTTTCAAACTCAAAAGTTTTATTATCAGATGCAAGAGGACAAATATTACATTTAAATCAATGTCATCAGAACAAACTTAAAATAGAACACAATTTGCAGTCAGACAAGATGGCTGACTAGACGCAGTCAGGGGGAACAGCTCCCTAGGGACCAGGATGACTGACACACTTCTAACAGCTCTTTAGAGGGAAAGCACGGAGAATGGATGGAGGGAAGACACAGAAGCTGGGCTGAAGAAGGAGAAACATGAGAATCCTGAATGGGGTACTGTGTGACAGGACTTGTTCCCAGCTCCAAAAGACTCCAGAGGAATGAATGAGTTGAACTGGCAAGGAGCAACCCACTCTCATCAAGGGCCTCTGGAATTCCAGCAGGAAGAGATCCCTCGACTACCATGCACACTTGAGTGGCAAGGGGAACTCCTTAGAGAAGTGGTGAGGCAGCAAGCCAGTCAATGTGGAGCCCAAAGGTTTTAGTGCAGGAGCATCTGTAGTAGAGCATGGCCTGGGACAGTCATCCCTCTACACTCAACTTGCTCCCATAGGAGACTCTGGCCTTGGGGAACTGTTGGACTTGATATCTGCGAGGTGGTCTTGCCCATCAGAGGAGGTCAGTCTGACCATAGTACCCCTTGGTCTGCTGGCTTCTCCTGAGGCCCCAGCCTGGCTGTGCTTGCTTACAGTGCAGCCTTGGGTGTCCTGGAGGCCCGCATCATAGCTCCTGTTCTGGTGGTGCCTGACTAGCAGAGAGCTCCACCAGGGTGCCCCTGCAGCCACACAATAGCCTGACCCCTCCCTCCCCTTACTGCAGCTTCCCCTCAGGCCCACAGCCACCCTCCATATGGTTTTGCCTGTACGTGTATGTGCAGGTAGATTTTGCCTTCCCTGCCCTGCTAGCATGTGTGTACTGCCCTGCCTCTGCTGCCAACAAGAGTGCACTCTGCCCCCATGGTCCCGCCATTGCAGTCAGAGCCTTGGTGGGCACAAAGCCTGTCAGCCTTTCCCACACCAGTGACCTGCCCCTGCCCGACCCTGCCACCAGAATGAAACTAGGCACAGTGAACAGCAGACTCTCCCCTGCCCTGAATGGCCACAGATGACACACACAGACCTGGGCCTGCCAGCTCCCTGCCCCCATGTTAAAACCACCACCAGCATGACCACCTGCATAGTCACCAAGGGGTCCCCTTGTTTCCCCAGCCTCACTGCCTCCTCCACTGCTATGAATTCCCACATGGAGGAAGGCACCCTGGAATCTAGTAGCACCCTGCCGCAGCCAACAGATGTGCACCCCACTGTACTGCCGCTGATGCTAGCACATGCAAACAAGGATGGATCCCAATGCCATCATCCTATTAAAGGCTTAAAGGCTTTGGCTGGCACCACCCATTGCAGTGTAGTGAGTAGCAGCCCAAGAGCCCTTTGGATGCCCCAGTACAGTGAGCTCCAAACCTAGGGGAGCTAGAGAACAAAGTTGGGGCTCAATATGAGTCCCCCAAAGTTAGAACATGCAATCCAGGAGTTGGGAGCTGAGTTTTGGCCCCCTAAAATCTTCCAGAAACAAAGGTAGGTGACCGAATCCACCTTATACCACAATCAAACCCTCAACGTCATCAAATAGGATTTAAAAAAAAAAAAAACTCGGGCCGGGCACAGTGGCTCATGCCTGTAATCCCAGCACTTTGGGAGGTCAAGGCAGGCGGATCACGAGGTCAGGAGATTGAGAACATTTTTGCTAACACTGTGAAATGCTGTCTCTACTAAAAATACAAACAATTAGCCGGGTATGGTGGCAGGTGCCTGTAGTCCCAGTTTCTTGGGAGGCTGAGGCAGGAGAATGGCATGAACCCGGGAGGCAGAGCTTGCAGTGAGCCAAGGTCGCACCACTGCACTCCAGCCTGGATAACAGAGCAAGACTCCTTCTCAAAAAAAAAAAAAAAAAACTCATCCAAAGGACAGAAACTTTAAAGACTGAAGGAACACCAACACACAAAGATGAGACAGAACCAGTGCAAGAACTCTGACAACTCAAAAAGCCAGAGTGCCTTCTTTCCTCCAAATGACTGCACTACCTCTCCAGCAAGGCTTCTGAACCAGGTTGAAGTGGCTGAAATGACAAAAATAGTATTCAACATATGAACAGGAAGGAAGATCATTGAGATGCAGGAGTATCCAATGTTGAAACCCAATCCAAGGAAGCTAAGAATCACAATAAAATGATATAGGAGCTGACAGACAAAATAGTCAGTATAGAAAAGAACATAACGGACCTGATAAAGCTGAATAAACACACTGTGAGAGTTTCATAATGCAATCACAAGTATTAGCAGCAGAACAGACCAACCTTCAGGAAAGAAGCTCAGAGCCTGAAGACTGACTTTCTGAAATAAGACAGTTAGACAAGAATAAAGAAAAAGAAATGAAAAAGGACAGACAAAACCTCTGAGAAATATAGGATTATATAGAGACTAAATCTATGATTCATTGGTGTCCCTGAAAGAGATGAAAAGAATGGAAACAACTTGTAGAATATATTTCAGGATATTATCCATGAGAATTTCCTCAACCAAGCTAGAGAGGCCAACATTCAAATTCAGGAAATGCAGAGGAACCCAGTAAGATACTTCACAAGAAGATCATCCCCAACACACATAATAATAAGATTCTCCAAGGCTGAAATGAAAGAAAGAATGTTAAAGGCAGCTAGAGAGAAAGGCCTGGTCACCTACAATGAAAGCTCATCAGATAAACAGCAAATCTCTCAGTAGAAAGCGTACAAGCCAGAAGAAACTGGGGGCCAATATTCAACATTTTTGAAGAAAAAACATTCCAACCCAGAATTTCATATCCAGTCAAATTAAGCCTTATAAGTGAAAGAGAAATAAGATCCTTTTCAGACAAGCAAATGCTGAGAAAATTTTCACCACCACACCTGCCTTATAAGAGCTCCTGAAGGAAGTATCAAATATGGAAAGACTGTTACCAGCCACTACAAAAACACACTTAAGTACACAGACCAGCAACACTATAAAACAACCACACAAATAAGTCTGCACAATAACCAGCTAATATCATGATGACAGAATCAAATTCATACTTATCAATATTAACCTTGAATATAAATAGACTAAATGCCCTAATTAAAAGACACAGTGGCAAGTTAGATAAAGACCCAAGACACAATGATATGCTGTCTTCAAGAGACCATCTCACATGCAGTGACACCCACAGGCTCAAAATGAAGGGATGGAGGAAAATCTATCGAGCAAATGAAGAACAAAAAAGTGGGGGTTGCAATCCTAATTTCAGACAGAAAAGACTTTAAAACAACGAAGATCAGAAAAGACAAAGAAAGGCATTACAAAATGGCAAAGGGTTCAATTCAACAAGAGAACTCAACTATTCTAAATTTATATGTACCCAACATAGGAACATCCAGATTCATAAAGCAAGTTCTTAGATACTTACAAAGAGCCTTAGAATCCCACAAAATAATGATGGGAAACTTCAACACCTCACTGACAGTAATAGACAGATTATCAAGGGAGAAAATTAACAAAGATAATCAGGACCAAAAATCAGCACTCGATCAAAAGGACCTGACAAACATCTAAAGAACTCTATACCCCAAAAGAACAGAATGTACATTATTCTCATTACCACATGGCACATACTCTAAAATCAACCACATTATTAAACATAAAACACTCCTCAGAAAAATGGAAAAGAACTGAAATCCTAACAACCATTCTCTCAGATCACAGCACAATCAAATTAGAAATCAAGGTTTTACTCAAAACCATACAATTACATAAAAATTGAACAATCTGCTCCTGAGTGACTTCTGGGTAAATAATTAAATTAAGGCAGAAATAAAGAAGTTCTCTAAAACTAATGTGAACAAAGACACATCATACCAGAATCCGTGGGACACAGTCAAGGCAGTATTAAGAGGGACATTTATAGCACTAAAAACCCACATCATAAAGTTAGAAAGATCTCAGTTTAATAACCTAATATCAAAACTAAAAGAACTAGTGACAAAGAGCAAACAAACCTCAAAGCTAGCAGAAGACAAGAAATACCCAAAATCAGAGCTGAACTGAAGGAGATAGAGACACACACACACACACAAAAAAAAAAAAAAAAAAATCAAAAGATCAGTGAATCCAGGAGTTTGTTTATTTCTCTGAAAAGTTAATAAAATAGACCATTAGCTAGACTAATAAAGAAGACAAGAGAGAAGATCCAAATAAACACAATTAGAAATGACACAGGTGATATTACCACTGACCCTACAGAAATACAAATAACTATCAGAGAATATTATGAACACATCTATGCACACAAACTAAAAAATCTAGAAGAAACTGATAAATTCCTGGACACATACACCCTTCCAAGACTGAACCAGTAAGAAATTAAATCCCTGAACAGATCAATAACAAGCTCTGAAATTGAATCAGTAGTAAATAGCCTACCAAAGCCCAGGACGAGACTGATTCACAGTCAAATTCCACCAGATGTACAAAGAAGCACTGGTACCATTCCTGCTAAAACTATTCCAAAAAAATTGAAGAGGAGAGGCTCCTCCCTAACTTATTCTATATGTCCAGAATCATCCAGATACCAAAACCTGTCAGAGACACAGTGAAAAAATAAAACTTCAGGCCAATAACCTCGATGAACATTGATACAAAAAATCCCCAAGAAAATACTGGAAAACTGAATCCAGCAGCACATCAAAAAGCTTATCCACCACAATCAAGTAGGCTTTATCCCTGGAAAGCAAGTTTGGTTAAACACACACATATCAATTAATGTAATTCATGATATAAATATAACTAAAGACAAAAAAAGACATGATCATCTCTATAGATGCAGAAAAGACTTTTGATAAAATTTAACACCACTTCATTTTAAAAAAAATCTCTCAATAAACAAGATATTGAAGGAGCATAGCTCAAAATAATAAGAGCCATCTATGACAAACCCACAGCCAACATCATACTGAATGGGGAAAACTTGTAAGCATTTCCCTTGAAAACCAGCACAAGACAAGAATGTCCTCCCTAAACACTCTTATTCAATGTAATATTGGGAAGTCCTGGACAGAGCATTCGGGCAAAAGAAAGATAAGCGGCATCCAAACAGGAAGACAGGAAATCAAATGATCCCTGTTCATAGATAACATAATTCTATATCTAGAAAACCCCATAGTTCTGGTCCAAAAGCTCCTTAAGCTGATAAAATAACTTTAGTGAAGTATCAGGATACAAAATCAATGTATAAAAATCACTAGCATTTCTACACACCAACAAACATCAAGCCAAGAGCCAAATCAGAAACATAGTTCCATTCAAAATTGCCACACACACATGCACACACACACACACACACACACACACACACATACACAAATACCTAGGAATAAACCTAACTAGGGAGGTAAAAGAACTCTACAATACTTCTCAAAGAAATCAGACATGATACAAACAATGGAGAAACATCTTTTGCTCATGGATAGCAAGACTCAATATTATAGAGATGATACAAACAATGGAGAAACATTTCTTGCTCATGGATAGCAAGAATCAGTATCATTAAAATGGCCATAATACCCAAAGCTATTTAGAGATTCAATGCTCTTTCTATCAAACTATCAATGATATTCTTCACAGAACTAGAAGGAACTACTTAAAAATTCATATGGAACCAAATAAGAACCCAGATAGCTAAGGCAATCCTAAGCAAAAAGAACAAAGTTGGAGGCATCATGCTCCCTGACTTTACAGGGCTACAGTAACCGAAACAGCATGATACTGGTACAAAAACAGACACACAGACCAATGGGACAGAATAGAGAGCCTAGAAATAAGGCCACACACCTACAACCATCTGATCTTCAACAAAGCTGACAAAAACAAGCAATGGGGAAAGGACTCTACATTCAATACATGGTGCTGGGATAACTGGCTGGCCACATGCAGAAGATTGACACTAAACCATATACAAAAATCAGCTCAAGATGGATTAAAGACTTCAATGTAAAACCCAAAACTGTAAAAACTCTGGAAGACAACCAAGACAATACCATTCTAGACATAGGAATGGCCAAGATTTGTGACAAAGATGCAAAAGGAATTGCAACAAAAGCAAAAATTGACAAATGGGATCTAATTAAGCTGCAGAGCTTCTGCACAGCAAAAGAAACCATCAACGGAGTAAACAACCTACAGAATGGGAGAAAAATTTTGCAAACTATGCATCTGACAAAATCAAGCCTCTATAAAGAACTTAAACACATCTACAAGGAAAAAACCAAGAATCCCATTAAAAAGTGGACAAAAAACATAGAACTTTTCAAAAGAAGACATACATGCGGCCAAGAAGCATATGAAAAACAAAAAGCTCAACATCACTGATTATTAAAGAAATGAAAATCAAAACCACAATAAACTACCATATCACAGCCATCAAAAAATAACTAATGTTTGCGAGGTTGCTGAAAAAAAGGAACGCTTACACACTGTTAGTGGGAATGTAAATTAGTTCAACCATTGTGGAAAATAGTGTGACAGTTCCTCAAAGACCTGAAGACAGAACTACCATTCAACCCAGCCATCCCTTGCTGCATATATACCAAAAAGAATATAAATTGTTCTATCATAAAAACACACGCACATGTGTGTTTACGGCAGCACTATTCCCAATAGCAAAGACATGGAATCAACCTAAATGCCTATCAATGTTAGACTGGATAAAGCAAATATGGTACATATTCACCATGGAATACTCTGCAGCCATAAAAAAGAATGATATGGCTGCATGATGGAGATGGAGACCATTATCTTTGGCAAATGAACACAGGAATAGAAAACCAAATACAGATTCTCACTTAAAGTGGGACCTAAATCATGAGAACACATGGACACAGAGATAGAAACAATAGACATGGGGGGCCTACCAGAGAATGGGGAGGGTGGGAGGAAGGAGAGGATCAGGAAAAATAACTAATGAGTACTAGGCTTAATACCTGGGTCATGAAATACTCTGTACAAAAAAAAAAACCCATGACACAAGTTTACCTATATAACAAACCTGCACATATACTCCTGAACTTAAAAGTCAAAAAGAAGAAAAAAAGAATTACAAAATGGTGTACACTTGTTGAAAGTGTATATATGGCAATTAATCATTTTTACAACAAATCTATATCATTGTGCAATCATAACAAAACAAAGGATTATGAAGGGAACAGTAATTCCTCATATTGAAAACCTATAAGCTTTGTGTGAACACCATGTATAAAAACAGTGAAAGATTTTATTGTAAAAAAAAAAAAAAGAGCCCGATTCTTGTTTTTTAATTTATTTAATCTATGTTGGATTGTTGACAAGGATATTCATGAGGATAATGCATATCTAAGCTATTTCTATGTACTTTTTCCTTTGTTTCTTGAGACATAATTCACATACCATAAAATTACCACTGTAAACTATACAATTCTATGTTTTTAGTATACCATATTTACAAGATGTACAACCATAAGCACTATCTAATTTCAGGACATTTTTGTTACCTCAAATGGAAACCCCATACATACATAATTTTAAAGAAACAGAACATTAACTATATTTACAAATCTAAACAGTGTATTCACGCAGACTTATTAGTACAAGAGCAGGAATAAGGAAGTGTTGCAGAAGTAAACAGTTGGAAGCCATTCAAGCATTACCCAAGGTGAAGGTTGCCCAGTGAAAATGAACATCTCGTCTTCCTGGCATGTATATTCTTACTAGTGAGATGCATAAATCAAGCTATGAAAATTTGATGAAATAAAAGTCGAACTAAAACTCCTTTTTCTTTGATTACATTACTCTTTACTATTCCACATGCTTAAAATTTGGGTTCTGGAGTAGGTATCAATTTTCAGTCTACCCCATATTCATCTTTTCTTCTAACCAGAACTCCACATTCCCCAAACTCCCCTCCTCCTTCTTCAGGGAACTGCTCCTTCGCTTTACTCCAGCTATGTAATTCTCAGAGCACCTGCCATGTTCTTAAAAATTCAGGCTGTAGTTACAGTAGAAAACAATGGAATACAGAGCTAATGAATGGAGAGAAACAGAGTCCTAATGAAACCATTTGAGACCTTGGGCCTCAAGGTCTGCACCTACACCTAAAAGCCAGACATACCTTCTGGACTTTTTAGTTACATAAGGTATTAAATTATTTATTTTGCTTATGCCAGTTTGAGTTTCATTTTCTGGAGCTCACAATCTAGAGTCCTAAATGATGCAATATATCAGTATATAATGTATAGAGGATCCACTGTCTCTAAGCTATCCATGAACTTGAAGCTCTGCACACAACGAATTGTTTCAGTAAAAAATCAAAACACCAAGATATTAACATACAACTGCAGTATATAAAGCAATCGAATCTATATTCATCAGTTCTCACACTGCTATAAAGATACTATCCAAGACTCGGTAATTAATAAAGGAAAGAGGTTTAATTGATTCACAGTTCCACATGGCTAGGAAGGCCTCAGGAATCTTACAATCATGGCAGAAGGCAAAGGGAAAACAAGGACCTTCCTCACATGGAGAAAGGAGACAGAAGTGCAAGCAGGGGAAATGCCAGACACATAAAACCATTAAATCTTGTGAGAACTCACTCACTATCACAAGAACAACATGGGGAAACTTGCCCCTATGATCCAATCACCTCCTTCCCTTGATACATGGGGATTATAGATCCCTCCCTTGACATGTGGGGATTACAATTCAAGATGAGATTTGGGTGAGGACACAGAGCCAAACAATAACAAAGTTTAACCTTCAAGTCCATTAAAGTCTACAAATGGCCAAGTGAAAACAGCACACTCCTCTCAAATTACGGTAATTTTTAAACTGTGAAATACAACTAGAGAAAGCTTTTATCTGTCTCATTTGCCAAGCTAAAGGAAACGGGAGTAACTTTGATTTTTTTCTTATCTTAATTCACACAGTGACTAATAAAGTTTAGTTTCCACCAAATATGCCTATGAGAAATCCCTGAAGTTGACTGTCAACGTGCTATCCTGTAATTCAAGATGGCAGCAAAATCTCAGAATAAAATCATGCAGATTAGATAGAAGATCATAAGTGTACCCTCAATATATCTCTCAGGTGATTAGAAAAGCAAAGATTTCTCAGAGTCAAGAATACCATACCTCCATCCCCCATGGGACATTCTTTTTTTTTTTGGTTTTAAGAAAATGACTCCAATGTCTCACTATTGAGTTATTAAAGCATTCATAAATGCAAGTCAGACACAAGTAGATAATCTCCAAAAGTGAAATGAAATAAACCACATAAAATTTAGCTTGGTTATGTATTAAAATGAGTTTCTGAATTCACACTTCAAAAACAAAATAAATTATGTATGGAACTGAGTTACGCTACTGCTTTGATGTCAAAACCAAAATGTCTCACATCGTCCACATGAAGAAAGTTGTTAGTAAACAAAAAGAAGACAAGCTTGATTATTTTTGAGAATGATTATATTTTTAAATGTATCATGTTTATGAAAACTTTTATCCAATGGCAGTTATTCACTTTCCCATTTCCTGCTATACTTTGACTAGTTAAATCTATGACTGGGTGTTGGCCAGGGCTAGGGTCTCAAATATTTGATTGTTTGAGGCCACACATAATGATTTTAAATCAATATTCTGTAAACCTTGGGAAACAGAAAATCGTTCTATACCCCTACACAATCCTGCAAATAATAAAAATACTAATATAAATAATTAGGTCATTCTAAAATTTTACACCATGTACAACTCACCTTATCAGGGTGCAGACAGAAAGAATTTGGAGATGTTTCTAAAAATAATCTGCCTACACAATCTTTATCAGTCAAAGCATCAGAGGACATGACATTTGAACTCTGTTATAACAGATTATCAAGCAAAAATGATGGGTAAGTGTATTATAAACAAAGGGAACACAATGGTTCTCAATAGGGAGGGTCCTCCCTCCAGGGAGCATTTGGCAATATCTGAAGGTATTTTTTATTGTTAAAATTGGGAGGGTGCTATTGGCATGTAGTAGATAAAGGACAGAAGTGCTGCAAATATCCTACAATGCACAGGAAAGCTCCCCACAACAAATTATCTGGGCCAAAATGTTAGTAGTGTCAAGGATGAGAAACCCTGAGCTAGAGAAAAGAAAGGGAGAAATAAATGAATATGTTTAAAGAACAGGGCATACATTATCTATTAGTTACCTATTAGTTATCTACAAATTATCACAAATTCAGCAACTTGAAACACACATTTATTATCTCAGTGAATTTCTGTGGCTCAGCAATCTGGGCACAGGTTATCTGGATTTTCTGCTTAGGGACTACAATCTTCATAAGAGGCTGCAATCAAGGTGTTGGCCAGGGCGGGGGTCTCATCTGAGGCTTGACTGGGGAAGGAGCTGCTTCCAAGCCCACATGGTAATTGGAAGAATTCAGATCCTTGCAGGTTCTCAGACTGAGGTCTTCAGTTTCTTGCTGTCTATCAGCCAGAGGTCATCCTCTATCCCTTACCATGTGTGTCTTTCCTTAGGGCAGCTCACACACAATACAGTAGTTTGTTTCAATATGGCAGCTTGTTTCTTTCAAAGCCAGCAAGAGTCTGTTAGCCTCTCTAGAGATAGGCTTTCACAATGACTAGCAAGAATAGGAAATCAATAAATAGTTGTTGAATTAAGATGAAATAAACATTAAGATTTTCACTGACTGATTAAGCATCTTATTTCTCTGACAAATAGCTGAGTGATCTGAAGTCTTTATAGACAGAATATATATGGTGTAAATTTGAGCTGAAGGCTTTTGATGAAATAGAGTAAAAAACATTGAATCTAAAATCAGCAAAAGGGTAAGCAGAAAAGAGATCTAATATCCATTCTATTACCTCTACGAACTAGGTAATTTTCAGACATCATCTGAGTAAATACTTATGACAAGCTGTATTTTATAAATGAGAAACATGAAGCACTAGGAATTTCTGTGACTTGCACCTCTAGAAAAAGCTCAAAATTGTAACTCCAGAACACTGGAATAATGAGCTCAGTGATTGTCTCCCCAGAAAAAAGAAATAAAACTGGTAAAAACTACTTTTAAAATACACACAACAGTCATCTGGCGAGTGTCTTAAGAACATACAGCAAATGGTGAAACATTTATTCAAGAAAATCTTGTAAATATCAGCAAGAAAAGCAAGTCTGTGGCCTTTGGGTTGCAACCAAAAAGACAAGAGTTCTATTCCTTCCCCACACCTGTTTGGGGCTACAGTTCCCCGCAGCAGGAGTAGGCTGCCACCCTGCCCCAACCATACCCTGTGCTGCAGAAACTCTATTCCAGATGGTAGAGAGCACCGGGTCTCCCCATCTCTGCCCTGGCTCAGAGAATGGAAGTCTACTCCAGCCACAATACTGGGTTCCAAATTGCCCTCATCTCAGCTTGCTCATAGGGCAGAGATTTCACACATGAATATGGAGACCAGGGACTGTTACCTCTTCTCTTGTGGCCACTTGAAGAGTGAGGGGTTTCATTCCAGAAAAAGCAGGCTTCCACCCCTAGTTCTGATACTGTGGCTCAGGTGTTCTGCCTAGGGAGAAAGGCAGGCCAAAAGAAGACTTCATTTTGGAACACCACAGCTCTGCCTAAAAGGAGACTTCATTTGGAACAGCACATAGAGAACTTTATGTCTAAGGGTTTTGTGAAAAACATAAAATAAAGATTTTATGGAGGTGATTTTTAAAAACACTCAAATTCCCCAAAGTTTGTCTCCAAATCCCTTGCTGCTCACTGTCTGCCTTCAGGAGGAGAAAGAGGTAAGTTAGACAAAAATATTAAAGTATGGTTAAGGAAAGAAAATACTCCACTAAGTAAATTTTATTACTAAAAAATGCAAAAGGTAAATAACTAGTTGAAAAAAGATAAATTCTAAAGATAATTTTCTACAGGCATTTTTTCATTTAAGTTTTAAAACTGCATCTTTAGGGAAAAAATCAAGTCTGATGTTTATATTTCATTTACTAGTTTTCATTTAATTATGAAATATTATAATTTAATAAGCCCTACAGTACTCTCCATTTCCTGCATTCCTTATTCTAGACCATATTTTGGACTGCTCACAGCCATGATAAATTTTTATCTTATCCACATTCATCGGACTAAAAAATAAATATGCCTTTTCTATAACATAATTTTTGCATAATATAACTAACTCAAAATGTGATACATGAAAATAAACTTTTTAATGGAAAAAGTCAATAAGGTTAGGTGTGGGAGCCCACACCTGCAATCCCAGCACTTTGGGAGGCCAAGGCAGGCAGATCACTTGAAGTCAGGAGTTCGAGACCAGCCTGGCCAATATGGGAAAATCCCATCTCTACTAAAAATACAAAAATCAGTGTGCGTGCCTGTAATTCTAGCTGCTTACTCAGGAGGCTGAGGCATGAGAATCACTTGAATCCAGGAGGCAGAGGTTGCAGTGAACCGAGATCACACCACTGCAGTCCAGCCTGGGTGATGGAGTAAGACCCTGTCACACACACACACACACACACACACACACACACACACACACACACCAGCAGAAAATTAGAATTAAATTATTATTGGTCAGAAATAATACAATCCTTAAAATCTACAGATGATAATGATAAGAAAGGACAAAGGGTGACCTAGTCAAATGGTATGAGTCTCAAAGGACTCACAAAGTTTCCAGTTTCCCAGAAGTACTTTGCAGAAGCAGTTTTGAGCTCTAGCAGCCTTTTCCTTTGGGGCTAGCAAGTAGTTGTCTCCATCCAGAAATACTGGAATCCATTTCCATAATACCTATTCTCAAAATATGCTGATAAATTTAACTTCAATTTTACTATCCTACCTCTCAAAAACAGGGTAAGGCATGGCACCTTAATTATTACCCAGGTTGGTATGTTTATGTGCTAGGCTAAATTTGGCAACTTTCCTCGAGATCCCAGGGCTAAACAGAAGAAACCCTTGACATCTGCAAGGGATAAGTCTTGGTTTCTTGGATAATTCCCAATTCTGGACTATAATAGCAGCAAATAATTTTCCCCACAAATCGCACCAAAGAATGGTTTTACAAGAATTATTATAAGCATAGCAGAAAATAGAAAACAACAAAGCCACAAGAAATAATAAATAATAGTATCAGCTAACATTGATTTTCTATATGCTTGATATACTTTACTCGTATTAACTTTTTTAATACTTGCAAAAATGCTGAATTATAGTTTAAGCTCTCCCACCAAATAAATATCTCTCTTCTGCACAGCAATCATATATTGCAGCTTAAATTTATGCCTTGGGAAAATGGCCATTTATTATATGACATTGACCTATCAGAAGGTCTCACAAATGGTTGAGACCAAGAATGAATGCCAAGGCTGATAACCTCCCAGCTGTGGTAGCTACAGAGCTTTCCTTCTGCTTGAGAAAAAAAAGCAAAGGGAAAAGTAAAGGGGACTTTCTCTTGCACCTGAGATACCAGCACAGCCACAGCGAGGCAGAGCACCAAGTGGGCTCTTGGCATTCCCAATTCCAGGACTTGACTCCTGAATGGTGTATTAGTCTGTTTTCATACTGCTATAAAGACATACCTGAGACTGGGTAATTTATGGAGAAAAGAGGTTTAACTGACCCACAGTTCTGCAAGCTGTGTAGAAGGCATGGCTGGAGAGGCCTCAGGAAACTTAAAATCAGGGCAGAAGGCAAAGGGGAAGCAGGCACAATTTTCACACGGTGGTGCAGGAGAAAGAAAGTGCAAAGGGGGAAGTGCCACACATCTTTAAATCATCAGATCTCATGAGAACCCACTAGCATGAGAACGGCAAGGGGGAAATCCATTCCATGATCCAATCACCTCCACCAGATCCCTCTCCAACGCTGGGAATTACAATTGAATATGAGATTTGGGTGGGACACAGAGCCAAACCATATCAGATGGCATTTCTGGACCTGCCCTGGTCCAGAGTGGAGCCCACTATCCTGAAGGGTAAGTCCAAGGCCAGGCAACATACATCAAAAGCTGACTTAATAGCCTTTGGGACTTAAGGGAACATTGTTTGGTAGTCTGGCCATCCTCTTTGTGGCCTGGGGTGGTGGTGTCTACCGGGTGAGGCTCCTCTGCCTTTAAAAAGAGGAGGGAAGGGTGGGAGGACTGCATCTTGTGGTTTGAGTGCAAGTTCAGCTGCAATAAAATAGAACACCAGGTAGACTTCTAAGGTTTTTTTTACTCTAGTCCCTGACTCTCAGACAGCTCCTTTGGACCCACCCAGGGCCTGGGGCACCTTGCCTCCCTGAAGGGAAAGATACAGGCCTGGCTTTCTTTGCCACTTGCTGATTATAGAGCCCCAGGGTTTTGAGGGGACATAGATAGTAGACAGAAGGTAGCGACAGCAGGCCTTGGGCAAGACCCAGTGCTGTGCTGGCTTCAGGTCTGATCGAGCACAGTCATGGTGGTCACCACACGAGTGCTGTGTCACTCCACTCCTAGCTTTAGATGGGTCAGAACAAAGACAGACTCTGTTTGTTTGGGATAAAGGAAAGAAACAAGATAGAAGGGAAGAAACAAGAGTGTCTGCCCAGTAATCCAGAGAATTCTCCCAGATCTTGTCCAAGACCATCAAGACAGTACCTCTATAAGTCTGCAAGTGCCACAGCATTACTGGGGCCCCCTAAAGTAAATACAGCTTAGATCACAACACTCAAGTCCTTTTAGATATCTGAAAAACCTTTCCAAAAAGGACAGCTAAAAATAACTCAAGACAGTGAAGACTACAATAAATACCTAACTCTTCAATCCCAGACACTGAAGAACACTACAATAAATACCTAACTCTTCAATCCCAGACACTGAAGAACATCTACTAGCATCAACACCGTTCAGGAAAGCATGACTTCACCCAATGAACTAAATAAGCACCAGGGAGCAATCTTAGAGAAAGAGAGATATGTGACTTTTCAGGCAGAGAATTTAAAATATCTGGGTTGAGGAAACAAAAAGATATTAAAGATAACACAGAGAAGGAATTCAGAATGCTATCAGATAAATTTGATAGCAGACAAGCAGACCAAGAGATTGAAATAATTAAAAGAATCAAGCAGAAATTCTAGAGTTGAAAAATGCAATTGCCATACCAAAGAATGCATCACAGTCCTTTAGTAACAGAATGGATCAAGCAAGGGAAAGAATTGGTGAGCTTCAACACAGGTTATTGGAAAATACAGGTCAGATGAGACAAAAAAAAAAAAGTAAAAAACAATAAAGCACACCTACGGGATCAAGAAAATAGCTTCAAAAGGACAAATTTAAAAGTTATTAGCCCTAAAGAGGAGGTAGAGAAAGAGATGGGGTAAAACGTTTATTCAATGGCAGAATAACAGAGAACTTCCCAAACCTAGAGAAAGATATCGGTATCCAAGTACAAGATGGTTATAGAACACCAAGCAGATTTAGCCAAAAGGCGACTACCTCAAGGCATTTAATAATGAAACTCCCAAAGGTCAAGGATAAAGAAAGGATCCGAAAAGCAGCAAGAGAAAAGAAACAAATAACATAAAATGAAGCTCCAATAGGTCAGTCTGATAGTAGGCTTCTCAGTGGAAACCTTACCGTTCAGGAGAGAGCGGCATGACATATTTAAAGTGCTGAAGGAAAAAAACTGTTACCCTACAATAGCATATCCAGCTAAAGTATCTTTGAAACATGAAGGAGAAACGAAGACTTTCACAAACAAAGGCTGAAAGATTACATTAATACCAGACCTGTCCTACAAAAAATGTTAAATGTAGTACTTCAGTGAAAGAAAAAAAAAGGATATTAATGAGCGATAAATAATCATCTTGATGGCAGTGGCTTCTGCCATGATGCTGGTTGCAGCAGGGAAGCATGGCTGGGGCTGCACACTCCATGGAGCTGTGGGAGCCCTCCCCTTCTGAGTCGGGGCAGGAGCTCCCTGGGTGTCACTGCAGCCACCCAAAGGCAACTGCAGACCCAGGCCTCCCGCTCTATGGAGCAGGCAGGAGCCACAGCCACCCAAACCGCTGCTGTGGATCTGAGCCTCCCTATGCTCTGGGAGAGGGGCTGGGAACAGGCAGGATCTGACCTCCAAGGTGCAGCTGCAGCTGCAGGACCTTCCACTGCAGATTTGGGCCTCTGGTTCCATGGATTAGGCGGGAGCCACGGACAAGCAGGAGCCCCACCCCTTCCGAGTTGGCCGAGCGAGAGCTCCCGGGTGCAGCTGCAGCCTGCCTCCCAGGCACAGGAACCTGGGCATCTCTGCAGCCTGCACCCTCGGGGGCCCCAGAAAGGAACCCCCCAATCCCTGCAGGCTTTGGGGTGTCTTCTCCTGCTGCCTGACCTCTCTCCACTCCTGTAACCTGTTCTAATCTCTGAGTAGGGGATTGGGGCCAAGCCCCAAGGGCCATGAATGGCAGCTGGAGATAGATTGATTCCTGGGCAGAAGAACGCAGGTCCCCAGTAAGGCCCCATCTTTAGGCCAGGGAGGGCCTGAAGGCTGGGGGCTGGAGTGCCAGACCCACAGACTGAAGAGGGGTCTCCTGGTGCCTTTTCCAGGCTGCCCATGGCCACCCATGGACTAACTGGAACATATTTCCTCCTTTCTGAGGTCCATAAAATTCCTGGGCTCAGCCAGAGCAGGGCAGAGGATGACCAGAGGATAAAGAGGGCAGAGAGACAACAGGAAAACCAGCTGCAGAGAGGAACTACACTCTGCTGAGAGCTGCAGATGACAGGACAACCAGTTGCAGAGAGGAGCTACCCTCTCTGCTGAGAGCTGCAGAGGTGACCTGCCACTAGAGAGGAGTCACCCTCTCCAAGGCCTCATATCTGCTGAGAGCTACAGACATCAGGATGACCAGTAGCAGAGAGTAGCTACCCTCTCCAAGGCCTCCTCACTGCTGAGAACTGAACACTTGACAGTAATCTGCCCACAGAGAGGAGCTACCCACTGCAGGTCTCCTATGAGCTGTTATAACACTCAGTAATGCTCATCTTCATCTTGTTCACTCTTCACTTGTCTGCATACCTCATTCTTCCTGGACAATGTGGGACAAGAACTTGGGCAAAGGCACTGCAGTCACAGAGGTTTCTGGCCAGAAAATCGACACCCTAAAGATCTAATAACAATCTGAGGGTACAAAACTCACTGTAAGAGTAAGTACACAGAAAAACACAGAATATTGTAACACTGGAACTCTTATCCTAAGTAGAAAGACTAAACAATGAACCAATCTAAAATAATAACTACAACATTCCAAGACATAGTGAGTACAATAAAATATCAACAGAAACAACAAAAGTTAAAAATTGAGGGGATGAAGCTAAGGCATAGAGTTTTTAATAGTTTTCTTTTTCCTTGCTTGTTTAGGCAAATAGTGTTAAGTTGTTATCTGGTTAAAATACTAGGTTGTAAGATAGATTTACAAACCTCATGGTAACCTCAAGCCAAAAACATACAGTGGATACACAAAAAATAAAAAGCAAGAAAACCAAATTATATTACCAGAGAAAATCACCTTCACTAGAGGAAGATGGGAATGAAACAAAGAAGGAAGAGAAGACCACAGAGCAACCAGAAAACAAATAACAAAATGGCAGGAGTAAGTCCTTACTTATCAATAATAACATTGAATGTAAAACTATAATAAGATATCATCTCACCCCAGTTAAAATGGCTTATATCCAAAAGATGGGCAATAAAAAATGCTGGCAGGGATGTAGAGAAAAAGGAACCCTTGTACACTGTTGAATGTAAATTAGTACAACCCACTATGGAGAACAGTTTTGAGGCTCCTCAGAAAACTAAAATGTAGCTACTGTGTGTGTGATCCAGCAATTCCATTGCTGGGTATGTACCCAAAAGAAAGAAAATCAGTATATCAAAGATATATCTGCACACCTCTGTTTGTTGCAGCACTGTTTACAATAGCTAAGATTTGGAAGCAACCTAAGTGTCCATCAACAGATGAATAGATAAAGAAAACATGGAACATATACACAATGAAGTACTATTCAACAATAAACAAGAAAGAGATCCAGTCATTTGCAACAACATGGATGGAACTGGAGATCATTATGTTAAGAAAAGAAAGGCAGGCAAAGAAAGACAAGCATTGCATGTTCTTATTTGTGGAATCTGAAAATCTAAACAATTGAAATCATGGACATAGAAAGTACAAGGATGGTTACCAGAGGCTGGAAAGGGTATTGGAGGGCTGGAGGGAGGTAAGGATGGTTAATGGGTATAAAAAAATAGAAAGAATAAATAAGACATATGATTTGATAGCACAATAGGGTGATTATAATCAATAATAACTTAATTGTACATTTTTAAATAACTTATAAAGTATAACTGGTTTGTTTGTAATTCAAAGGATAAATGCATGAGGGAATGGATACTCCCATTCTCTATGATATGCTTATTTCACATTGCATGCCTGTATCAAACATCTCATGTATCCCATGAATATATACACCTACTATGTACCCACAAATATTTTTAAAACTTTAAAACTTAAATTTTTTTAAAAAATTAAAGCACATTAGATTGGTAGAACAAAAGATCTGGGTCAGACATTGTACAAACACAGCCTTATAGGTCCAGTCTTCTCTACATGTGTGTTTTGTTTGACTCACACTGTTTTTGCTTTTGTTTTTGCTCATTGTATTTTTCAATTAAAATATTTTACATATAATTCTGAATTACCAACTTTTATTTAAAAAGCAGATGAAGTGAGCCACAGTGGCTTACAACTGTAATCCTGGCACTTCGGGAGGCCAAGAAGGGTGGACTGCTTGAGCTCAGGACTTTGAGACCAGCTTGGACAACATGGCAAAATCACATCTCTACAAAAATACAAAAATTAGCGGGTGTGGTGGCATGCATGCCTTAGTCCCAGCTTCTTTGGGGGCTGAGGTGGGAGGATCACTTGAGCCCAGGAAGCAGAGTTTGCAGTGAGCCAATATCGCACCACTGCATTCCAGCCTGAGTGAGACCCTGTCTCACAAAATTAAAAAATTTTAAAAATTCAAAAATCAAAGGCAGATGATCTGTCTTTATTGAGCCCTCATTTTCACATATAAATAGTTTCAACTGTGTGGCAGTGACCTTTCCCCATGCTATTTACCACATTTCTCATGACCTCCTTTTATGTTATATTTTATAATGCTACATTATGTTTCTTACTTGGCCTTACTAACAGTTGACTCTGTGACCATTGACCAAACTTCGTTTTTTTCTTTCTTTTTTTTTTTTTTTTGAGATGGAGTCTCACTCTGTTGCCCATTCTGGAGTGCAATGGCGCAATCTCGGCTCACTGCAAGCTCTGCCTCCTGGGTTCATGCCATTCTCCTGCCTCAGCCTCCCGAGTAGCTGGGACTACAGGCGCCCGCCACTACGCCCGGCTAATTTTTTTGTATTTTTAGTAGAGACGGGGTTTCATCGTGCTAGCCAGGATGGTATCGATCTCCTGACCTCGTGATCCACCCGCCTCGGCCTCCCAAAGTGCTGGGATTATAGGCGTGAGCCACCGCACCCGGCCCATTGACCAAACTTCTAACAAATATTGTGCCACCAACAAGCTGACTGACCTCAAACAAGTTAATAAATCTCTTTTGGACTCAATGTCTTCATATGACATTGGAGGAAGGGGTCTTAGGGCAGTTGACATCCTCACCTCTGAATTCTTCAGACTCTGCTATTTATTCTAAAATTTAGAATGCTCATTTGTTAGAAGTAGACTGCCTGCTGTAACTTCTACTATCAGTGAAATTTTCTTGTGACTATCATTAAAATAAATTTAAAAATAGTTTTATTAATGCTTTTAGTCACCAGAAAAGAATTCACTAATTTAGGAACTCTAAAGAGAAATATACTTCAATCTCAAAGCCCTCAAAACAGCTTATCTGATGTCAGACTTGATTTGGAAAATTTTGACTGAACAGCTTCTGTTTATAACTTGGGAGCTGTTGACCTCAATTAGATTACAGCTGATATTGCTTATTTAAAGCCCAAATAAATATTAAAGAGAAGAGAAAGATGGGGGTGTATTCATTTTCTTCAATTAAATCTTCCACACAACTGATTGAAGAAGTAATTTTCTCAGTAGTCACCCAAACTTTCTTTGCCATAATTACTCCGCATTGTCTAATTTGGATTTGTTTTCAATGTACTCTTTCAAAAAAGTCACTGAGTACTTTTTTTACTAGTATCTCCTACTTTATGTCATGTTCTCAAAGGCGTGTTATATATTCATTGGATCATACCAGAACAATTGTGAATCCATCAAATCATTCTGGGATCATAAAGAATACAAGGTAAGATTTTTCCAATAAACAAAATATTTAAAGGCAAACTGTTAGGTGTATTAATTATGCTTCTTACACTTGTCATTACGAAAGTTCCGTTTTATTTCTCCAAGTGAGAAAAGTGTAAGGTCTTGTCACTCACAGTGTGGTGTATGAACAGCTACATCAGCTTTCTCTGGGAGATTGTTAGGCAAGCAGAATCTCACATTCTAACCCTGCTGCACTAAAACTCATGGTTTAGAGTGAGAGTAGATCATGGCCAAGAAGAATCCTTCAGTGATAATTCTCTCCCACCCGCCCTGGCAGGAACAGCAAATTGAACAACTGTACACACAAGAAAGCACTTTCATAAGAACCAAATTCACAGTACCTGGTTTTAACATCATACCGGACGAGAAAGGGAAAGAGAGTATTGAAATCAGAATGGATTAAAGACAAATATTAGACCTCAAACTATGAAACTACTAAAAGAAAACATTAGGGAAATTCTCCAGGACATTGGACTAGGCAAGGATTTATTGTGTAATACTCCAAAGCACAGGCAACCCAAGCAAAAATGGACAAATGAGAGCACATCAAGTTAAAGAGCTTCTGCACAGCAAAGGAAACAATCAACAAAATGAAGAAACAACCCACAGAATGGTAAAAAATATTTGCAAACTATTTATCTGACAAGGGATTAATAACCAGAATATGTAAGGAGCTTGAACAACTCAATAGGAAAAAAATCTAATAATCCAATTTAAAAATGGGCAAAAGATTTGGACATTTCTCAAAAAAAGACATACAAATGGCAAACATGTATATGGAAAGGTGCTCAACATCACCGATCATCAGAGAAATACAAATCAAATGAGATATTATTATCGCACCCCAGTTAAAATGGATTATATCCAAAAGACAGGCAGTGACAAACGCTGGTGAGAATGTAAAGAAAAAGGAACCCTCATACACTGTTAGTGGGAATGTAAATTAGTACAGCCACAATGGAGAACAATATAGAAGTTTCTCAGATAACTAAAAAGATAACTACCATATGATCCAGCAATCCTACTGCTAGGTATACGCTCAAAAGAAAGTCAGTAAATCAAAGAGATATACTTTTATTTTATAATAAGCACTGCCATGTGTTTATTGCACTGCCATGCTTATTCACAATAGCCAAGATTTGGAAGCAACCTAAATGTCCATCAGCAGATGAATGGAAAAAGAAAATGTGGTACATATACATAACAGAGTACTATTCAATCATTAAAATGTAGGAGATTCTGTCATATGCAACATGCATGGAACTGGAGGACATTATGTTAAGTGAAATAAGCCAGCACAGAAAGATAGACTTCACATGTTCTCATTCATTTGTGGGAGGTAAAAATTAAAACGATTAAATTCATGGAGATAGAGCATAGAATGATGATTACCAGAGGCTGCTAAGAATAGTGCAGGGCAGGGAGGGACCCTACCTGGTTAATGGGTACAAAAATATAGTTAGATAGAATTAATAAGATCTAGTATTTGATAGCACAACAGGGTGATTACAGTCAACAAAACTTGTTATAGATTTTTAAACTACAGGAGTATATAAATGGGATGTTTTTAACACAAAAAAATGATAAATGCTTGAGGTGATGGATACCTTATTTGCCCTAATGTGATCTTTTCTTTAATTTTTCTTTTTTATTTCAATTAGTTTTGGGGGAACAGGTGGTGTTTGGTTACATGGGTAATAATGATTTTGGTGCATCCATCACGTGAGCAGGTGTAGAGTAACTGTACCTGATGTGTAGTATTTTATCCCTCACCCCCTCCTGCCCTTCGCCTCAGTCCCCAAAGTCCATTGTATCATTCTTTGCATCCTCATAGCTTAGCCCCCACTTGCAAGTGAGAACATAAGATATTTGGTTTTCTTTTTTTTTTTTTTTTTTTTCTTTTTGAGACGGAGTCTCGCTCTGTCACCCAGGCTGGAGTGCAGTGGCTGGATCTCAGCTCACTGCAAGCTCCACCTCCCAGGTTTATGCCATTCTCCTGCCTCAGCCTCCCAAGTAGCTGGGACTACAGGCGCCCAACACCTCACCTGGCTAGTTTTTTGTATTTTTTTAGTAGAGATGGGGTTTCACCGGATTAGCTAGGATGGTCTGGATCTCCTGACCTCGTGATCCGCCCGTCTCGGCCTCCCAAAGTGCTGGGATTATAGGCTTGAGCCACAGTGCCCGGCCGATATTTGGTTTTCTATTCCTGAGTTACTTCACTTAGAATAATGGTCTCCAATTCCATCCAGGTTGTTGCAAATGCCATTATTTTTATTCCTTTTCATGGCTGAGTAGTATTCCATGGTGTGCGTGTGTGTGTGTGTGTGTGTGTGTGTGTGTGTGTGTATCACATTGTCTTTATCCACTCATTGATTGATGGGCATTTGAGCTGGTTCCATATTTTTGCAATTGCTAATTGTGCTGCTATAAACATGTGTGTGCACATATCTTTTTTGTATAATGATCTCTTTTCTTTTGGGTAGATACCCAGGAGTTGGACTGCTGGATCAAATGATAGATCTACTTTTGGTTATTTAAGGAATCTTCACAGTGAAAAGGAAACTACTAGTGGTGGTACCAGTTTACATCCCCACCAGCAGTGTAAAAGTGTTCCCTTTTCACCACATCCACGCCAACATCTATTTTTTTATTATTATTATGGACATTCGTGCAGGAGTGAGGTGGTATCACACTGTGGTTTTGATTTGAATTTCCTTGATAATTAGTGATGTTGAGCATTTTTTATATGTTTGTTGGCCATTTGTATGATTTCTTTTGAGAATTGTCTATTCATGTCCTTAGCCCACTTTTTGATGAGATTGTTTTTTCTTGCTGATTTGAGTTCCTTATAAATTCTGGATATTAACTCTTTGTTGGATGCATAGTTTGCAAAGATTTTCTCCCATTCTGTGGTTTATCTACTTACTCTGCTAACAATTTCTTCTGCTGCGCAGAAGTTTTTTAGCTTAATTATGTCCCATTTATTTATCTTGGTTTTTGTTGCATTTGCCTTTGGGTTCTTGGTCATAAAGTCTTTGCCTAAGCCAATGTCTAGAAGGGTTTTTCCAATGTTATCTTATAGAATTTTTATGGTTTCAGGTCTTAGATTTAAGTCTTTGATCCATCTTGAGTTGATTTTTGTATAAGGTGAGAGATGAGGATCCAGTTTCATTCCTCTACATGTGGCTTGCCAATTATCCCAGCACCATTTGTTAAATACGGTGTTCTTTCCCCACTTTTATGTTTTTGTTTGCTTTGTTGAAGATCAGTTGGCGCAAGTATGTGGCTTTATTTCTGGGTTCTTTATTCTGTTTCATTGGCCTACGTGCCTATTTTTATACCAGTACCATGCTGTTTTGGTGACTCTAGCCTTATAGTATATTTTGAAGTCAGGTAATGTAATGCTTTCAGATTTGTACTTTTTGCTTAGTCATGCTTTGGCTAGGTAGGTTCTTTTTTGATACCATATAAATTTTAGAATTATTTTTCTAGTTTTGTGAAGAATGATGATGGTATTTTGATGGCAACTGCATTAATTCATATATTGCTTTTGGCAGTATGGTCACTTTCACAATATTGATTCTATCCATCCATAAGCATATTTGTTTCATTTGTTTGTGTCATCTGATTTCTTTCATCAGTGTTTTGTAGTTTTCCTTGCAGAGGTCTTTCACCTCCTTGGTTAGGTATATTCCTAAGTATTTTGATTTTTTTGCAGCTATTGTAAAATGCGTTGAATTCTTGATTTGATTCTCAGCTTGGTCACTGTTGGTATATAGCAGGACTACTGATTTGTATACATGAATTTTGTATTCTGAAACTTTACTGAATTTATTTATCAATTCCTGCCCTGATGCGATTATTATGCATTGTATGCATATCAAAATAACTCATGTACCCCATAAATATACACACCTAGTATGTATACACAAAAATTAAAAATAATTTTTTAAAAAACTCTACAGTTTAACAAGACCCTCTGGTGATTTATGTGTAGATCATAATTGGAGAAGCTAAGGTTTAAGTATGTCCCCCAAAACTCATGTGCTGGAAGCTTAATCCTCATTACAACATTGTTGGAAGATAAGGCCGAATGATTAGTGGTGGTTAGACCATGAGGGCTTCACCCTCATGAATGGAGTAATGTCATTATCACTGTAGTGGGTGAGTTATCACAGGAATGGTTTCCTTACAAAAGGATAATTTTGGCCCCTTTTTCTGTCATGTGCCCTCTCTTTGTGCTTCTGTCATGGGATGATACAGCAATAAATACCTTGCCAGACGATCTTGGACTTCCCAGTCTCCAGAACCTTAAGCTAATACATTTTTGTCTATAAATTATTTAGTGAGTAGTAGCATGTTGTAGCAACACAAAACAGAGAAGCATTGGTTTGGGGCACAATGGAAGAGTAATGTGTAAGCCTGAGCTCTAATCCTGATTCTGCCACTTACTAGCGACACTAAATTTTATACCTTAGTTTCTTCATCTTAAAAGTGAGATTAAGTAATAACCACCAGGGATGTTCGGTGATTTTATTTCATTGCATCTGAAGGCCAGAGTAATCCCTCAATAAATATTTGTCAAATCTAGCTACAAAAAAAGTTGGAACCATTTAGTAACCCCTTTAACTTCTACTTTGAAGTTAAAACTCAAATATATTTTTACATATCATTATTCCCCATGAGTTGAATCTGTTCATTTTTATTAAAATGTATAATTAGTTTCTTTGATATTTCTTCTTAAATTCTCAAATGGAGACTGAAAAAGACATGGTTTCTTCTCCTTCCCTCTATCTTCCTTCAATTTATCTTTCCTCAAAACACAAAAGAAGGGGAGAATCCTAAATAGAAAAAAATCAAATGAGCACAATAGCAATTTTTCAGAACTTCAAAATGTATGTAAGTAAATTAAACTCTTCCAAAGCTGCACATGTAACCCTGAAGAGGCCCTTCTGTTAAATGGTTAAATAACAAGAAAAGAACACAAAGCAAACTTGTACATAGCATGTATCCAATGTCTGTGTAGAACCCTTGATCTGTTCAAAGGGAAATGGCAGCAGGATAGCCAAAGAGCAGAAGCTTGCCAAACTAAGTAAAGAAAATCAAGACAGAGAGCAGGAATAAATGTAACAAAGATACCATAACAATATCTTGGAGTTAGGGTCACGTGGAATAATTCTTATCTGTTTCTCCTTTTGAAGGGCAGATTAGAACATGATAATTGGAGTTCATATGATACATGATTAAAGTCTCTGGGTAATCGCAACTTAACAATACCCTGATTATTTCACCTTATTCTTCCTGAAAAAAAAAGATATATTAGAGGTATATGGCTAAAATATGGGATGTGGGTGATCAATAGCCACAAGGAGCACCTGATGTCAGACTCTTTGATTAATCTGGGACCCCAGGTTTTGAAATAAGGACCAAAGCTACAAACTGTAAAATAGTAAATTGTGTCTGTAATATGAAAGAAACTGCTCTTCCAATTTTGGTTAATGATTGGTTTTTTTCTACATAAATGATTATCTTATCAACCAAATTAGTAGGATTTTTAAAATTCATTGTATAAAATATAGTTTAACTCAAGTGACTCTCTAGTTACAACCTGCTTGTGGATCTTAAGTATAGCTACTTCAATCCTTTTTGCCAACGCCACTAGATTAATAGTTCTACCAAATGGCAAGGCTTCCATCCTTTCTGATGTCTCTTAGATACTCCAAAGTGGATGGGGACTATCTCACATAAAATTTACACAACTTCCTGTGTCTCTGCTATCCTTATGCTCTGGCACTTTACATTCCTCTTAGCTAATTCTGCTTGGCATAGAACCCACATGGTGTCAATGGCCTTTGACATTGTTGGGAGTGTCTATCTTCTCAAATTCTGATGCTTGGGATGACATCCTACCTGCCTCCAAGTTCCTGTCATAAACGCCACCTGATACTTTATTCTGGTCACCAATACATTGGTGTTAACCCAACCTTGACCTCCAGTCCTCACCTCTCTCTGACTGGTAGAGAAACAATGTCCACATTTTCATCCCTTCCATGAGAGGGAAGAAGGAATCTGACAGCAGAAATGTTTGGGCTCATAGTAATAAACTGCTTTTAACTTCCACACATTAACTATCTCTTTTCCAGGGCCATAAGTGACCACAGAAGTCTGAGCTGTGTAAATTTAAAAGCAGCCTCACATTTGTACCCTACATCAATTCTCTCTTCCCATTGTGACAGACTCTGTCATTTGTTGTGGTAATTCTTTTCTCTTAGGAACTCCTTTGTCTCTTGTTTTACTCTGGTTTCCTTTGAAGATTTTAATGAAGCCACTTTCTATCCTTCACAAATGTCATGACGTAAGAGTCTGACCCTGATGTCAGACAAAGCCAGAGGTGGAGTTAGAAGTTATGAGGTAGACTGACAGTAAAGTATTTGATACCTTGATATGTTCAGTCTGACTGACTTTGCTAGTCCCAAATTTTAAAACTAATTAATAGCACATTTTGAATTATCAGAGACATAACTTTATAATAAAATGGTCCTAGTCGGCATTTTACATGCAAATACGTTCTCAAATATTGAGAGCACTTGTTTCAAGTCTCAGATCAATCTCAATGTTACTTGCTAAAAATGTGAAGGTAGGATATGAGCCCAATAATCAGATTACAAAATTCACACCTACCATTAATTCTATTTGCAAATTAACATATGAAATAAGAATGTACTCATAGTCTTTAACTTTCCATAATAAACATGTTTCAAATAAAAGAATCTTGGTAAAAATAAAGGCCAATGACTTCATTTTTTTATTTTATTTTTTAATGATTTCAACTTTTATTTTAGAAACAGGGGGTACGTGTGCAGGTTTGTTACCTGGTCATATTGCATGACCATATTGCATGACCATATTGCATGATTCTGAGGTTTGAGGTATGATTGATCCCATCACCCAAGTGCTGAGAACACTACCCAATAGGTAGTTTTTCAACCCATCTCCCTCGTCCTTCAAGTAGGCCAGAGTGTCTCTTAGTCCCATCTTTATGTCCCTGAGTACCCAATGTTTAGCTCTAACTTACGAGTGAGAACATGCAATATTTGATTTTCTGTTCCTGTGTTAATTTGTTTATGATAATGGCCTTCAGCTGCATTCATGTTGCTGCAAAGGATGAGATTTCATTCTTTTTTACAGCTACATACTGTTCCATGGTATGTATGTGGCACATTTTCTTTATCCCATCCACTGGTGATGGGTGCCTAAGCTGATTCCATGTCTTTGCTACTACGAATGGTGCTACAATGAACATATGCATGCATGTGCCTCTTTGGTAGAGTAACTTATTTTCTTTTGGGTATATACCCAGGAAGGGGATTGCTGAGTTAAATGGTAGTTCAGTTTTGAGTTCTTTGAGAAATCTCCAAACTGCTTTCCACAGTGGCTGAACTAATTTACATTTCCACTAACAGTGTATAAGTGTTCCCTTTCCTCTGCAGCCTCACCAGCATCTGTTGTTTTTTGACTGTTTAGTAATAGCCATTGTGACTGGTGTGAGATGGTATCTCATTGAGGTTTTGATTTTCATTTCCCTAGTGATTAGTGATGTTAAACATTTTTTCACATGCTCATTGGCATTGTGTGTCTTCTTTTGAGAAATGTGTTCATGTCCTTTGCCCATTTTTAATAGTGTTGTTTTTGATTGTTGATCTGTTTAAATTCCTATAGATTCTAAATAGTAGACCTTTATCAGAGGCATAGTTTGCAAATACTTTCTTCCATTCAGTAGGTTGTCTGTTTACTCTGTCAATAGTTCTTTTGCTGTGCAGAAGCTATTTATTTTCATTAGGTTCTACTTGTCAAACTTTGGTTTTCTTGCAATTGCTTTTGGGGGCTTCACCAAAAATTATTTACCAAGGCTGATATAGAGAAGGGTATCTCCTAGGTTTTCTTCTAGGATTTTTATAGCTTGAGGTCTTATTTTTAAATCTTTAACGCATCTTGAGTTAATTTTTTTACATGGTGAAAGGTAGGCATCCAGTTTCATTTTTCTGCATATGGCTAGCCAGCTATCCCAGCATCACTTATTGAATAGGGAGTCCTTTCCCCATTGCTTATTTGTGTTGGCTTTGTCAAAGATCAGATGGTCGCAGGTGTTCAGCTTTATTTCTGGAGTTTTTATTCTGTTCCATTGGTCTAGGTGTTTTTTTTGTGCCAGTACCATGATGTTTTGCTTACTGTAGCCTTATAGCATAATTTGAAGTCAGGTAGCATAATGCCTCCAGCTTTGATAACTTCCTGGACCAGATGGAGTCACAGACATATTCTATCAGCTATACAAAGAATTGTTATCAATCCTACTGAAACTATTCCAAAAAAATTGAGGAGGAGGGGTTCTTCTCTAACTCATTCTATGAAGCCAGCATCAGCCTGATACCAAAATCTGGCACAGACACAATGAAATAAGAAAACTTCAGGCTAATATTCCTGATGAACACAGAAGGAAAATTCCCCAACAAAATACTAGCAAATTAAATCCGGTAGCATATCAAAAAGTTAACACACCCTGATCAAGTAGGCTTTATTCTTGGGATGTACAGCTGCTTCAATATATGCAATCAATAAATGTAATTTACCACATAAACAGAACTAAAAGAAAAAGCCATATGATTACCTCAATAGATGCAGCAAAAGCATACAATAAAATCCAAAATTCATTGATGATAAAAACTCTCACAGACTAGGCATAAAAGGAACACATCTCAAAATAATAGGAGCCATCTATGAAAAACCCACAGCCAACACCATACTGAACAGGCAAAAGCTGGAACCATTACCCTTGATAACTGGAACAAGAAAAAGACGCCCTCTCCCACTACTCCTATTCAGTATAGTACTGGAAGTTCTAGCCAGTGCAATCAGGCAAGAGAAAAAAATAAAATGAATTCAGATAGGAAAGGAAGAAGTCAAACTATCTCTTTCACTGATGATATGATTCTATACCTAGAAATCCCTAACGACTCCACCAAAAGCTCCTATAACTGATAAATGCCTTTAGTAAAGTTTCAGGATACAAAATCAATGTACAAAAATCAGTAGCATTTCTATATATCAATAACATTCAAGCTGAGAGTCAAATCGAGAACACAATCCCATTTACAGTAGCCACACAAAAAAAACCTGAAATACCTATTTTAACCAAGGAAGTGAAAGATATCTACAAGAAGAACTACAAAATACTGCTGAAAGAAATCAGAGACAACACAAATAAACGGAAAAACATTCCATGCTCATGAATTGGAAGAATCAATATCGTTAAAATGGTCATACTGCCCCCCAAAATTTACAGATTCAACACTATTCCTATCAAATTGCCAAAGTCATTTGCCAGAGAAACAGGAAAAAAACAATTCTAAATTCCTTTGTTATTTCATCTTAGAGATAAAGAAATTAAGACCCGTAGAGTTCAAATGATTTCAAAAGTCGCCAGGCTTGAGCTCAAACTGAAACCTCCTTATTCTCAGTTTGGTCATCTTACCTTTACATCCATTACCATGTAAAAATAGCCTGTGATGTTAAAGTATTTTGCCACAATGACCCATTCATTTAGCCAGTAGATATCATTAGAGTATCTTCTATGCGTCAGATGATATGAAAGAAAAGTGATCTACCAGGAGTGAAAATATCAATTCAAGCTTCAGGTCTTCCAAACCTGATGTGTGTAGAAATTACACCAATGAATAGTATAACCTAATTAATTGTAGGATGAGGCACATGCTGCAATGAAGAGTTACAGCAAAATCATTCATAAGATCTCTTTCAGGTCTCAGCTTCTATAATTCAACTAAACAGCCATACATGTGTTTAAAGAAGAAAAAAACTCATGAATGAAGATTCACAGCTTTACCCAAGAGCAAAGAAAGATGTTCACCTACCAGATTTAAGTCACTAGATAACATCCGATAATTTTTATTTTGTAAATGAAGAGACTATGATAGATTACTACCTGTCACTTTGTTCAAACAAATCAAGCATCTAGTAACTTTAAAAGAAATAGGTATAGTGCATGCCTTATGTATTCAATAGTATATTTTTAGAATCTAGAAAGATAAAACGATTTTACCAATGCTTCTCTTTTAAAAAAGAGCTGTTTGATAGACCTAAACATTTAGAATTACGCTCCCAAATTCATTTTACATAGACTCTCCAAAAGAAATCGTAAATCAAATTTGGCACTCCATTGAATTGGATCAGATCCAATAGATAATCTCCAAGGTCAACCTAGGTTTTAGATTTCATCTAAGTAAGGTTGAAGGGAAGGAATAGGTTTTCACAAATCATTTAATATTTTAAGAAATGGCAGAGGGTTAGATTTTAATAAATAAACCTAAATATGTTTAAAATCAATTCCTATAGATAAATAGTATGGCCGGCCATTTTTTTCTGATAAAATAAAAGACTATGCTTTATCCTGGTTTTCTCTTATAAATTTATTATTGTGGATTGCTATTAACCAAACTTATTCTTGTTACAAATAAGAAAATACCATTTTAGAGAGATGGGTATTTTTCAGGTATTCACACAGTAGGGCCAGAGCTCAGATTCTGTATTCAATTCTATTCCACTTCACTGCTATCTCCTTTTGGTCCCTTGGCTCCCTGCCAGTTTGGGGGATTTTTTTAAAAATATGATTCCAGGTTTTTCTCATTACAGTTGGCATTGTGAATAGGATCTGAGAGATCAAATGGTGAGTCAGGAAGGAGTATCTATGGAGGAAATCTTAGAGTTGGCAACGTGCATGTGAAGTGGACATGCCCAACTGCTCAACCTTTGTGGGCCACCATATAAGTATGGGGACACTTGGAAAACACTGGTGGAGACTAAGCACCTATTGCAAGAAGCTAAGATATTAAAATACAATAAGGAGAGTAAATGCACTGTTGTTGCAATAAGGCCAGCTACTAAGAAATCATTAGAGCAGGAAAGGGAGAAAGAGTAGAAACTCCTGCAGAGGGTCAAAGGCATGTCAGGCTTTCTAGGACTCCAGCTTGTTACATATCATGGCCTCTTCTTGTGCACATTTGAAAACTGATGGGCAAATTACCAAATAAAAAAAAAATCAGAGTTCAAATGGTCAAATGGTTAACCCACAACTATAAAGTTAAGCAGAGTCTTCTAACACTTTCTATTTCTCTCTCGCTTTTTCTGCCTGCTTTGAATCTGCTATTTTTAAGTTGCTAGTGTTTAAATAAAACTCACTGTTTATGGTAACACTAATTCAAGGTTATTTGGGGATTTTGTTTTTCTTATACAGTTCAGCCAGTTCTAGCTAAAATTTAAACAACGTAATTCATTTGAAACTGAAGGGAAAAAAAGGACAAAAGAGGTTTTTAAAAATCAAACTGCCATAGAAACTGCTTTACCCAAAATTTTGATCCATAGCTTTCCTTGCATTACCTATCAGGGCAAATAAAGTTTAGCCATGTGAACAGATCCCAATTTTATAAAAAATAATTGGAATCCAGCTGTCTTTTGTAATGTAATGAGTTTATGTTGCTGTCTCATGGCTAGAATTCCAAGGTGAAAGCCACTGAATCTTAGTATATGTGCATACATGTTTATAAGCGTTGATGTGTATGTACATGTATGACATTATGTGTTATATATAGCATTCTACCACATTAGCTTATAAATAAATGAGTACTCATAAATTAAATAAGTTCAAATGCTTTCCAAGTTTATATAAATTCAATAATCTTTGCTAAATAAGCTGGCTTTAAAATTACTGGTAAAATAAAAATATGTCTTCAAAAGTGTCAGCATACATTTTTGTCTAAGTTTGCTAATTAGATACATTTTATATTTACCTCTGCTAGATAATTTATGGTGTCAGGGTTTGACATGAAGGTTATAAAACTGTAAATCCAGACATAAACAAAATTATCTTTGTTTGTGTGATTTTTCTTATAAGCAAGAATAATTTGATATTGTTGGTTTAATGGGAACAGTTGAACAGCAAAAATGCCCATGTTTAACTTGAAGGTTCTTGCTTAGCTGAATACCTGATATTCACAAGCTATGAAAATGGTTAACAGAAAAATAGCTTGCAATGATATTTAGCTTTACATAATGTCTTGGTTCTCACTAGTAACCTAGATAAACTATTAAAAGTGAATAGATTGAGTAAATGTAAATGTGATCAATGCTTGTGGGTAAAACTTTCATGTAGTTTAAACTCTCAAAGTTATTTTAGGCACTCATTGAATGTCTTGATAATTTCCAATTTAAAAAAGGTTATCATATGGGGGAAGTATTGGTGGACTTTAATGCACTGGATAAAAACAAAGACCATGTCCAAAAAGTAATTAAGGAACAAAAAAGGGATGATGGGCCAAATGGGTATCTGTACACTTGCCCCAGCCCAAGCAGGCAATATATATGAAACAATACTGTCTGCCAGCGGGACACTCTGAAATCACCCAAACAGTTCAGGAATTGCATAAAGTACAAATAGTCAGTATGGCCCACAACCCGTGTAGCAGCCCTATGTGTCCTGTGAAGAAGCCAGATAGCACCTGGAGAATGACTGTAGACTACCATGAGCTGAATAAAGAGGTGTGCCCTGCACATGCAGCTGTACCCAATATTGCTCAACTGTTACAGCAAGAGCTTTGTAAGCTGGGAAGTGTCCATGCTGTGACTGACTTGTCCTAGTATTCCTTTAGTGGAAGATTCACAAGACCAGTTTGCCTTCACTTAGTAGGGCCAACGATAGACTTTTTAGGTGCTACCACAAAAGTACCTGCACAGCCCCATCATGTCACAGTATGGTTTCAAAGGACCTGTCTAGACTCTCTTTTCCTGCTTTGATCTCCCTGTTTTACTATATTAATGATGACATGCAAACCTCAGAGCCTTTTACAGATTTGGAGACTGCCCTACAAACTATCTTGGATGGCCCAAAAAATAGGGAATGAGAAGCTAACCCCAGGAAGAAACAGGGGCCCAGTATAGCCATCAAATTCCTGAGAGTCACCTGGCTGGATAAGATGTCAAACATACCCAGAGCTGTCATCAATAAGGTATCACAGTAGCCTGTTCCCCAGATAGTAACCTAACTCCAGGTTGTCCTAGGTTTACTGGGCTACTGAAGAACACTCGTTCTTCATTTGGTACAAACTCTTCCCCTTTCCTTCAATAAAGGAAAATTAAAAATGAGACTGTACACATATAGAGCAAGAGGCATTTGACAAAGCAAAAATATTGGTAAAACAAGCCAAAGCATTAGGTGCCCCATGGCCACAGCATCCTTTTGGATTAGAAGCCACTAGAGATGCCATAGGGATGAGCTGGGGTTTGTGGCAAAAGCAACCAACAGGAATGTTACCTGTTGGGCTTTTATTTCAATTGTAGAAGGGGTCAGAATCCTACTATGCAGTCCTGGAGCAATAACTCTTGGCCCTGTATAGGACATTGCAACAAGTGGAGGCCATCACCAGAAAGCAGATCACCACAGAAAAAACTGCCCACTCCATAAAAGGGTGCATGAAAGGTCTCCTAGCCAAGCCCATGCCTGGAGTGGCACAATCACACTGCATAAGTGGCATCCCTGTCTACAACTTAGGGGTGTCTTGTCCACTAGTCCTTTTAAGTCGGGCACTATAGGAGGTATTAAGATCCATCCACTTTGAACAAGTGGAGGTGGCAGATATGGCAATGGAGCCACCTACCAGGTCAACCACATATATGAGGAGACCCAGCTGATACCTACTAGACCTGATACCCTGATGGGTCTAGCAAAGTTACCCAACACCAATGGTCAGCAGTTTGTGGTGCTGACACCATACAGAGAGAATGGGGATTAGGACAAAGGGCTAGGTTACAGGCAGTTTGGGTACTCATCACCTATGAGGCCTGGCTGCTAATCATCTATACAGATAGTTAGGCTACACAAAGAGGATTTACCATGTGAATCAATCAATGGGCCACTGACAGTTGGCAGGTTTGTGGCAAGCCCCTTTGGGGAATGTTCATGTGGCAAGACATTCACATCAAGTTATAAGAGAATGATGCCTGATGCCTAACTTAGGTATACCTTGTGGATACACACAGCCCCAGGTTGCCTCTGAGAAGTCAGGAGGCAGATGCCCTTACTCATGTTTGGGCATTTTGCTCAAGCCCATTGGAGGAGGCTGCCATATGGGTACATCATATGAGCAGCCACCAAGGGGCAGCGACGGGTGGGCCATACGAAAGGTGGCAGGCATCCCAATCTAATCTGAAGATGCCTTGGCAGCTGCTCAGAACTGTGAGATCTGCTCATAACTGCAACCTGGAAAAGTTCCCTCCACACCAACTCACATACATCGAGCCATACAACTGTGCAAGACTGGCAAGTCAGTTATATTGGCCTCCTGTCCCCAAGTAGAGGGAGAAGGTATGCCTTAACTTGTACAGACACAACGATGAGGCTACTACAGGGGCCTTCCCAGTAAGACATGCCACTCAACTCCAGTTCAACTCTAGACTCAACACCAAGAGTCTCACTGCTCTTGGTGTCATGTATGACATGCCAAAAAGGATAGTGATCAAGGTCCCCATTTCACAAAATATAGACTAAAGATTCCACTGGCCATATAACCCAACAGGGTAGGCCTCATAGAAAAAAAAAAAAGGTCTGTTAAAAACTCAATTATGTGCATTGTCTCAGGGCAATTCTTAAGGGTACTAGACTAAGGATCTCCTGAAGCTATACAAATTTTAAATGAGTCACCCACTACCACACATGGCAACATTCCCTGTGAATGGTTGGGTAGGCCTGTAAAACAGGCGTCACAAACTCTCAATATTATCTGAGACTCCAATCCATGCTCCCAAAGCAGATGGGCAGACTGTGCTCCTGAGAATAGCAGTGGATCTGCCAAGTGTCAATGGCTACGTGGACCTGAAGTTGAGCTGGAAAATGCTCCCATACTGGGTCAGTTTTATGGCACTGGAGGGCACTATGAAGATGGATGGAGGAGAGGTGATCCAAGCTATGCTCCTTTATAGAGGTCTGAGAGCTTTACAATATCAACACATGGCAGCACCAATACCTACAGGAGTAGGCATAGTGCTGATAGTGTGGGCAAGGCTGGAAACTTACCAGTTGGCTATTGTGCCCACTCTTGGGGAAGGAAACTATGTATTGTACTGTAAGCTAGGCATGAAGTACATGGTGGCCTCCCTAATGGGGCCAATGGGAGATAACACAGCAGTAATAATGTTACAAGCAGTGGATACACCCATGATGGTTCCTACTAAACACCTGTGTTTATGCCAATAGGCTGTTGTTCCTGCTACCCATGGAAGCTGCACTGGAATGTAACTACAGTAGCAGTCAGCAACCAGTCCAATTATTGGGTATATGGATACCTCCCCTTATCAAATGATAATGATATGCCTCACAACAGTCTGCCTTTCTTCGTACAGAACTGGAGTGTCAGGTGCATCAGCACCAACAGTGCAACCCAGGTTCACTGGGGATTGTCTCCACCTGGAAGCCTAATGGCAAATTTGATGGAGACCCAACAACATGTGCCCTTATATACACTACCTGTTGTTGTACCTATATCCCTGATAAAAAGGATAATGTCACAGATGCGTTGAATAATATGTCAACTTAGTTCCATGATACAGCCCAATTACGTTTCTTTGACTCATGCTCAAAATGGTTACATACTTTACCTACTTATTGGAGTTATGTTTGCTAATAGACATTATAGTTATAGTTAGCTTCTGCTTTTTCTGCTGTTATGTATACTGTGGATGTGACTTGTACATACAAGCCATGTCTACATGTTACAAACTTGTAGAGTTCTTCCCCTCATACCCCACTCAGGGACTCTTACACAAGATTTGTGGAAAGAATGTAAGGGCTGACGGATTGCAGTGTGACAGGTCCCTCACCATGTTACTTAAGGGTTTATGTCTGCTGCCCGAACCCTGGAGGCCAAGCTGTGAGCCAAAGCCATGATGCCTAGCCAAGGAGCAGGTGTCCCTAAGAACTCAAACATCTCGGAGAGATTATATGAGAAGCTAACAAGGAAAACAGTCCCATCACACACACACACACACACACACACACACACACACACACACGGCAAAGAGCCAGAAAATTAACTTAAAAGCAGCTTAGAGATGGAAGGCAGGACAGATCTCTAAAGATGCCCTGCTGCCATCCAGGAGTGCCTCATATGCAAGCCCTAATAAACTTACCTACTCGCCATGCTGGGCTTGTCTGAATCATTTTTTGGTCTCTTAGTTACCTCCCAGCCTGGGGGATGGTTTTTAAAATATGAGTCTTGGTTTTACTCATTACAGTTATTATCACCACAATGGTAAAATGCTTTGATATCTGTACTTATCAACAATTAAAAATTGACTCAAGATGTATATTATTTAAACATTCTTATTCTTTTTAAAAGCATATTTGAAGTTGCTTTTTATTTAATGTCTTAATTCCTCTTTTGCTAAAAAACAGAGTGCAGAAAATAGAATCATGGTCGAAAACACAACTGTCCAAAGGACAAAAGCAGAATAAAAACAGAAATAATTATTCAAGAAATAAAATGAAATCTTTCTTGTGTATCAAACTGGCAAAGTTTTTGAAATGATAATATCTAGTGTTGGCAAGGGTGGGTGTGGTAAAGTTGGCATGTTCATTTATTACTCATGGAACAAACTTTTTGGAAAGTAATTTGACCTTAACAGTGCTGATATCATTTGACATAGTAATATCATTTCTGGAAATGTTAAAATTCAAAATAAAAAATTTCTTCAAGAATTTCAGCATGATTTATAATACTAGGGAACCGGAAATAACCTAACTGTCCAAGAATAGAGTAATAGCTAAACCAAATATGATACACACATTATATGATACCAGTAAAAAAATCATTAATTTGAAGAATATTTAGCCACATAAGTAAGTGCTTCTCATGTAACGTGTAGAGAATGAGGCAAAAACCATATCACAATTTTATAAAACAGTGAACATTAAAAAGCAAGAAGGAAAGATAAAAGGTTAACAGTGATATCTCTCTGTGAAGAGTTTACACTTAAGTTTGTAGATATGAGTTGGTAGACACACTACTTTTATCTATTTAGTTATTATCACCACAGTGATAAAATATTTTTATATCTGTACTTACAAACGATTAAAAATTGACTCAAGAAGTATATTATTTAACCATTCTTATTCTTTTTAAAGCATATTTGAAGTTGCTTTTTATTTAACGTCTTAATTCCTCTTTTGCTAAAAAACAGAGTACAGAAAATAGAGTCATGGTTGAAAACATGCACATAATATACAATATACATAAATATGCACACAATATACAATATACAAATAATATACCAAAGAACAGAAACTTGATCAACGAATTAATCTTTGTTCAGAGAATATCCCTTAAACTGAATCTGGAAGAATAAGTAGGTTTCTAGATAGAGAACTAGTAGCAACATTCTTGAAGGAAAACATTACATATGTGAAGCCACTGAGTTGTTTGTATTTCCAGTATCTAGTTCAAAAGCAAAATGCTCAATTAATGTTTGTTGATTAATAATAAATAAGTTATAAAGAAACATGATTTCTTTCTCTCTGAATATCCTTTGTCTTCTGTATTTCAGTCACTAAAGGTTAACTATTACAATACAATGGTATATTTCTGTCTTCATTTGGGCTGCTATAACAAAATGTCTTAGAATGAGTAATTTATAAATAATAGAAATTTGTTTCTCATAGTTCTGGAGGCTGGAAAGTCCAAGATTAGGACACCAGCAGATTCAGTGTCTGCTGAAGGCTCACTCTCTGTTTTATTGATGGTACCTCTTGCTGCATTCCCTCATGGTGAAAGGCCAGGGGCACATCCTTCAACCTCTTTTGTAAAGGCACTGCTATGGCTTGAATGTGTCCTCCAAAGTTTGTATGTTTCAAACTGGAACCCCAGTGCCACAGTGTTAGGAGGAGAGGCTTAATGAGAGATGATTCAGCTATGAGGGCTCTGCTCTCATGAATGAATTAATGCTGTTATCATGGCAGTGTGTTAGTTATATGGAAGTGG
Organism: Piliocolobus tephrosceles; assembly: GCF_002776525.5. Taxonomy (NCBI): domain Eukaryota; kingdom Metazoa; phylum Chordata; class Mammalia; order Primates; family Cercopithecidae; genus Piliocolobus; species Piliocolobus tephrosceles. The sequence goes on along the minus strand of NC_045435.1, from coordinate 106,318,970 downwards.
GCTCATTTTAAAAGAGGGAGTTCAGCTACCTTTTCTGTATCTTGCTCATGTGATGCCTTATGATGCAGCAAGAAGTCCCTAAACAAGATGCTAGCTCCTCGATCTTGGACTTCCCAGCCTCAAAAACCATGATACATAAATCTGTACTCTTTATAAATTACCCAGTCTTGGGTATTCTGTTATAATGGCACACAACAGATTAAGACAAGCACTAATCCCATTCATGAAGGTAGAACCATCATGATTTAATGATTTTTCAAATGGCCCCACCTTTTAATACTATCACATGACTATTAGGTTCCAACATATGGATTGTGGAGGAACACCAACATTCAGATCATAAAAGTTAAAAAATTCCAAGTTAATTTTATACCAGTTACATTTCAGAATTTTGCTTCTTAAAATCATCTTTAAATTCCTTAATCTCATCAGTAATTGATTGATCTCCAAAATGTTTGTGTAGGATAAGTGAATTCTGGACAACCTCACAGAGAACCAATCAACACCTCCTAAAAGTATTAACTCAAGCCTGAGGCTAGCAAGATGGCCAAATAGGAATAGCTCTGGTCTGCAACTCCCAGTGAGATCGACACAAAAGGTGGGTGATTTCTGCATTTTCAACTGAGGTACCCAGTTCATCCCATTGGGACTAGTTGGACAGTAAGTGTAGCCCACGGAGGGCAAGCTGAAGCAGGGTGGGGCATCACCTCACCCAGGAAGCACAAAGGGTCAGAGGATTTCCCTCCCCCAGCCAAGGGAAGCCATGAGAGACTATACCGGAAGGAATGGTGCACTCTGGCCCAGATATTGCGCTTTTCCTATGGTCTTTGCAATGCACAGACCAGGAGATTCCCTCTGGTGCCTATGCGACCAAGGGCTTTAGGTTTCAAGTACAAAACTGGGTGGCCATTTAGGCAGACACTGAGCTAGCTGCAGGAGTTTTTTCATATTCCAGTGGCACCTGGAATGCCAGTGAGACAAAACCGTTCACTCCCTTGGAAAAGGGGCTGAAGCCAGAGTGCCAAGTGGTCTGGCTCAGCAGGTCCCACCCCCATGGAGCCCAGAAAGCTAAGATCCATTGGCTTGAAGTTCTCGCTGCTAGCACAGCAGTGTGAGGTCGACCTAGGACACTTGAGTTTGGTGGGGAGAGGGGCATCCACCATTGCTGAGGCTTGAGTAGATGGTTTTACCCTCACAGTGTAAACAAAGCCACCCAGTTCAAACTGGGTAGAGCCCACTGCAGCTCAGCAAGGCCACTGCAGCCAGACTGCCTCTCTACATTCTTCCCCTCTGGGCAGGGCATCTTTGAAAAAATGGCAGCAGCCCCAGTCAGAGACTTATAGATAAAACCCCCATCTCCCTGGGACAGAGCAGCTGGGGGAAGGGGTGGCTGTGGGTGCAGCGCCTGACAGCTCTGAAGACAGCAGCAGATCTCCCAGCACAGCATTCGAACTCTGATAAGGGACAGACTCTTTCTCAAGTGGGTCCCTGACCCCTGTGTATCCTGACTGGGAAACACCTCCCAGTAGGGTCCAACAGACACCTCATAGAGGAGAGCTGAGGAGAGCTCTGGCTGGCATCTGGTGGGTGCCTCTCTGGGACGAAGCTTCCAGAGATGGAAGAGGCAGCTTTCTTTGCTGTTCTGCAGCCTCAGCTGCTGATACACAGGCAAACAGGGTCTGGAGTGGACCTCCAGCAAACTCCAGCAGACCTGCAGCACAGGGGCCTGACTGTTAGAAGGAAAACTAACAAACAGAAAGAAATACCATCAACATCAACAGAAAGGATGTCCACTCAGAGACCCCATCTGAAGGTCACCAACATCAAAGACCAAGGGTAGATATATCCATGAAGATGGGGAGAAACCAGTGCAAAAAGGCTGAAATTCCAAAAACCAGAATGCCTCTTCTCCTCCAAAGGATCACAACTCCTCACCAGCAAGGGAACAAAACTGGATGGAGAATGAGTTTGACGAATTGACAGTAGTAGGCTTCAGAAGGTGGGCAATAACAAACTTCTCTGAGCTAAAGGAACATGTTCTAATCCAACGCAAGGAAGTTAAAAACCTTGAAAAAAAGGTAAGATGAATTGCTAACTAGAATAACCAGTTTAGAGAAGAACATAAATGACCTGATGGAGCTGAACACAGCATGAGAACTTTGTGAAGCATACACAAGTATGATATACAAGTATTAATAGCTGAATCAATAAAGTGGAAGAAAGGATATCAGAGATTGAAGATCAACTCAATGAAAAAAAGCGAGAAGACAAGATTAGAGAAAGAAAGAGTGAAAAGAAACCAACAAAGTCTCCAAGAAATATGGGACTATGTGAAAAGACCAAATCTATGTTTGATTGGTGTACCTGAAAGTGATGGGGAGAACAGAACCAAGTTGGAAAACACTCTTCAGGGTGTTATCCAGGAGAACTTCCCCAACCTAGCAAGGTATGCCAACATTCAAATTCAGGAAATACAGAAAATACCATAAAGATACTCCTCAAGAAGAGCAACCCCAAGACACATTCACCTAATCACTTGGTCAGATTCACCAAGGATGAAATGAAGGAAACCGTGTTAAGGGTAGCCAGGAAGAAAGGTTGGGCTACCCGCAAAGGGAAGCCCATCAGACTAATAGTGGATCACTCAGCAGAAACCCTACAAGCCAGAAGAGAGTGGGGACCAATATTCAACATTCTTAAAGAAAAGAATTTTCAACCCAGAATTTCATATCCAGCCAAACTAAGCTTTATAAGCAAAGGAGAAATAAAATCCTTTACAGACAAGCAAATACTGAGAGATTTTGTCACCACCAGGCCTGCCTTACAAGAGCTCCTGAAGGAAGCACTAAACATGGAAAGGAACAACCGGTACCAGCCACTGCAAAAACATACCAAATTGCAAAGACCAGCAATGCTATGAAGAATCTGCATCAACTAATGGGCAAAATAACCAGATAGCATTATAATGACAGGATCAAATTCACATATAACCATATTAACCTTAAATGAAAATGAGCTAAATGCCCCAGTTAAAAGATACAGACTGGCAAATTGGATAGAGTCCAGACCATTGGTGTGCTGTATTCAGGAGACCCATCTCACCTGCAAAGGCACACGTAGGATCAAAATAAAGGGATGGAGGAAGAATTACCAAGCAAATGGAAAGAAAAGAAAAAAAAAAAAGCAGGGATTGCAATCCTAGTCTCTGATAAAATACACCTTAAACCAACAAAGATCAAAAGAGACAAAGAAGACCATTACATAATGGTAAAGGGGTCAATGCAACAAGAAGGGCTAACTACCTTAAATATATATGCACTCAATATAAGAGCACCCAGATTTATAAAGCACATTCCGAGAGACCTACAAAGAGACTTAGACTCCAAACAATAATAATGGCAGACATTAACACCCCACTGTCAACATTAGACAGATCAATGAGACAGAAAGTTAACAAGGATATTCAGGACTTGAACTCAGTTCCAGATCAAGCAGACCTAATAGACATCTACAAAACACGCCACCCCAAATCAACAGAATATACATTATTCTCACCACTGCATAGTACTTATTCCAAAATTGACCACATAGTTGGAAGTAAAGAACTCCTCAGCAAATGTAAAAGAATAGAAATATTAATGAACTGTCTCTCAGACCACAATGCAATCAAATTAGAACTCAGGATTAAGAAACTCACTCAAAACCGCACAACTACATGGAAACTGAACAAGCTGCTCCTGAATGACTACTGGGTAAATAATGAAATAAAGGCAGAAATAAAGACGTTCTTTGAAACCAATGAGAACAAAGACACAACATACTAGAAATTCTGGGACACATTTAAAGCAGTGTGTAGAGGGAAATTTATAGCACTCAATGCTCACAAGAGAAAGTTGGGAAGATCTAAAGTCGACACCCTAACATCACAATTAAAAGAACTAGAGGAGCAAGAGCAAACACATTCAAAAGCTAGCAGAACACAAGAAATAACTAAAATCAGAGCAGAACTGAAGGAGATAGAGATACAAAAAACCCTTCAAAAAATCAATGAATCCAGGAGCTGGCTGTTTGAAAAGATCAACAAAATTAACAGACCCCTACCAAGACTAACAAAGAAGAAAAGAGAGAAGAATCAAATAGATGCAATAAAAAATGATAAAGTGGATTATCACCACCAATCCCACAGAAATACAAACTCCATGAGATAATACTATAAACACCTCTACACAAATAAAGAAACTGATAAATTCCTGGACACATACACCCTCCCAAGACTAAACCAGGAAGAAGTTGAATCCCTGAATAGACCAATAACAGGCTCTGAAATAGAGGCAACAATTAACAGTCTACCAACCAAGAAAAGTCCAAGAGCAGATGGATTCACAGCCAAATTCTACCAGAAGTACAAAGAAGAGGTGGTATCATTCCTTCTGAAACTCTTCCAATCAGTAGAAAAAGAGGGAATCCTCTCTAACTCATTTTATGAGGCCAGCGTCATCCTGATACCAAAGCCCAGCAGAGACACAACAAAAAAACAAAGCTTCAGGCCAATATCCCTAATGAACACGGATGCAAAAATCCTCAATAAAATACTGGCAAACCTAATCCAGCAGCACATCAAAGCTTATCCACCACGATCAAGTTGACTTCATCCCTGGGATGCAAGGCTGGTTCAACATATGCAAATCAATAAACATAATCCATCATATAAACAGAACCAAAGACAAAAACCACATGATTATATCAACAGATGCAGAAAAGGCCTTTGACAAAATTCAACAGTCCTTCATGCTAAAAACTCTCAATAAGCTAGGTACTGATGGGACATATCTCAAAATAATAAGAGCTGTTTATGACAAACCCAGAGCCAATATCATACTGAATGGGCAAAAACTGGAAACATTCCCTTTGAAAACTGGCACAAGACAGGGATGCCTTCTCTCACCACTCCTATTCAACACAGCATTGGCAGCTCTGGCCAGGGCAATCAGGCAAGAGAAAGAAATAAAGGGTATTCAATCAGGAAAAGAGGAACTCAAATTTGTCCCTGTTTGCAGATGACATGATTGTATATTTAGAAAACCTCATCATCTCAGCCCAAAATCTCCTGAACCTGATAAGCAACTACAGTAAAGGCTCAGGATACAAAATCAATGTGCAGAAATCACAAGAATTCCTATACACAAAAAACAAAGAGAGCCAAATCATGAGTGAACTCCCATTTACAATTGCTTCAAAGAGAATAGAATACCTAGGAATACAACTTACAAGGGACATGAGGGACCTCTTCAAGGAGAACTATAAACCACTGCTCAAGGATATAAGACAGGACACAAACAAATGGAAGAACATTCCATGTTCATGGATAGGAAGAATCAGTATCATGAAAATGGCCATACTACCCAAGGTAATTTATAGATTAAATGCCATCCCCATCAAGCTACCAATGACTTTTTTCACAGAATTGGAAAAAACTACTTTAAAGTTCATATGGAATCAAAAAAGAGTCCGCATTGCCAAGACAATCCTAAGCCAAAGAACAAAGCTGGAGGCATCATGCTACCTGACTTCAAGCTATACTATAAGGCTACAGTAACAAAAACAGTGTGGTACTGGTACCAAAACAGAGATATAGACCAATGGAACAGAACAGAGTCCTCAGAAATAATACGACACATCTACAACCATCTGATCTTTGACAAACCTGCCAAAAACAAGAAATGGGGAAAGGATTCCCTATTTAATAAATGGTGCTGGGAAAATTGGCTAGCCATATGTAGAAAGCTGAACCTGGGTCCCTTCCACTCACCTTATACAAAAATTAATTCAAGATGGACTAAAGACTAAAATGTTAGACCTAAAACCATAAAAACACAATAGAAAACCTAGGCAATACCATTCAGGACATAGGCATGGGCAAAAACTTCATGACTAAAACACCAAAAGCAATGGCAACAAAAGCCAAAATTGACAAATGGGATCTCATTAAACTAAAGAGCTTCTGCACAGCAAAAGAAACTACCATCAGAGTGAACAGGCAACCTACAGAAAGGGAGAAAATTTTTTCAATCTACCCATCTGTCAAAGGGCTAATATCCAGAATCTACAAAGAACTTAAACAAATTTACAAGAAAAAATCAAAAAACCCCATCAAAAACTGGGCAAAGGATATAAACAGACACTTCTCAAAAGAAGACATTTATGCAGCCAACAAGCATATTTTTTCAAGCTCATCATCACTGATCGTTAGAGAAATGCAAATCAAAACCACAATGAGATACCATCTCACGCCATTTAAAATGGCGATCATTAAAAAGTCAGGAAACAGATGCTGGAGAGGATGTGGAGAAATATGAACGCTTTTACACTGTTGGTGGGACTGTAAACTAGTTCAATCATGTGGAAGACAGTGTGGTGATTCCTCAAGGATCTAGAACTAGAAATACCATTTGACCCAGCCATCCCATTACTGGGTATATACCCAAAGGATTATAAATTATTTCACTATGAAGACACAGGAAAACATGTTTACTGCAGCACTGTTCATAATAGCAAACACTTGGAACGAACCCAAATGCTTATCAATGATAGACTTGATAAAGAAAATGTGGCACATATACACCATGGAATACTATGCAACCATAACAAAGGATGAGTTCATGTCTTTTGCAGAGACATGGATGAAGCTGGAAACCATCATTATCAGCAAACTAACATAAGAACAGAAAACCAAACACCACATGTTCTCACTTGTAAGTGGGAGTTAAACAATGAGAACCCAGGGATGCAGGGGTGAGGGGCATCACACACCAGGGCCTGTGAGGGGGTGGGGGCTGGGCTAGGGATAGCATTAGGAGAAATACCTAATGTAGATGATGGGTTGATGGGTGCAGCAAACCACCATGGCACATGTATACCTATATAACAAACCTGCATGCTCTGTATATGTACCCCGGAACTTAAAGTATAATTTTTTAAAAAAGTGTTAACTTCATTTTCTTGCCCTTTATTTTAAGGAACAGCTGAAACAACTGGCATTTAGGCCAAGATCACTTTTTCTCCTCATTAGCTATAAATCAATAGAATGACTGTAATTGATTTTAAACACCTTTCCTTAAAAAAAAAAAAAAAGACAAAAATCTTACCATGAGGGATCTTGGATACAATTTAGGCTTATTTTTAAAATATTTGTTTTTTGTTGTTTACTCTTCTTCTTAAAATACAAAAGTGAAATGCTTGGTAATGTCCATTGCAAAATTGATATTTTAAAAATCTGTACTATTACTTAACACCTGAGTCATTACTTAACTTTTTAATATCCATAAAGTTGGAAGGCCATCATCCTTTGTCAGCAATTAGGAGATGGAAGGTTTGGATGGAAGCTTTGTAGTGTTTTCCTAATCTAATGAAATTTGACAGGAAAACTGTCTACTGAAAGGAAAGCAGAGGAATACAATCTCAACTTAGGCAAGATTTAAACCATAAATGAGAATTTAATTTCAAAGATTTATTTTATTTATTTATTACTAAAATAATGGCAACTGAAATCTTCTTGTTGTAGCTATTTTACTGACTAGATAGTCTTACCATGCCTTCTATATTGAGCCAAGCAAAATGTTGCAGCTAAAGCAAATGATTTGCTAGAGGGTTGGGAAACTAACATCAGACACCCCCACATAAAGCTGAATCCCCAAGGAGCTACCCCCGAAACGATATAAGCGTAAATAGATACAAAGAGTTATTTATTTGTGCTGGTGTTTGCCATAGTTCTGACACCAAAGAGTAACTCTTAATTGTTCCAACCCCTGTTCAAAAGAGCAGAGGTGGTTCCAATGTTTAATGACCCATCCAAGGGAAAACCAAATGACTTCGCTCCACTCTGTAGGAATGAAGCTTTCACAATAGAGATGATGTAGAGAAAACTGAGCGATCACATGCATAGGATGCTTACTCATACAGACTCAGAGGACTCTCCACTATTCAAATCTGTACTATCAATAATGCAATCTGTGAATTAGTTGGAGCAAACTACAAAAAAAAATACTTTTATTAAATCAATGTGGCTCATTTATATTTTATTGGTTTTGTAGTTTTGTTTGTATCTGATTTGTAGGGGTTTTAGGTGGTTGTTACTAAAAACTTGGACATCTGAAGGGTTTTTACCTAGTTTTATATTTGTATATATCTTCATGGTATTTTTAATTTATAAAGTCTTTTTTAAAAAAAGAAACATACACATTCTGTAGCTTTGATCATCACTGGCTTATCATTTGGCTTCTTGTATAGATCCGCCTGCAGGGCAGATCTGTCACCCTGGTCACAGTGTACCAGTAACTGCTTCGCACAGCAGTTAACAGTGGCTATTACATGTTGTGAAAGTAGCATTCCTGTTTACACATCAATCTCTATGAACTGGTTTACTCTATCAATCTCTCTATTAAATGGTTCTCCTCCGAGACAGGAGGAGAAACCATCTTTGATGGATTAGGTTGAACTATGTGAAATTGCCAGTCGTGTAGGTCAAACATGGTCCAATATCAGTATATTCTTATCACATAACTTAATACATGTTTAGGCTTCTTTTCCTTCAAGGAGAGCCTGACCTAAACCAATATGAATGTGTCAAAATAGAGACCTCTTGGCAGGTAACTAATCTTCCCTGATGCTCTCCTGACTTTGACCAATGCCCTTAAGTCATATTAGAATTAGTAATGAGTAAAGGTTTATTCTTAAAACAAGAAAAAGAACATGTGGTTAAAAAAGCAACTATTGAACATATCTTAGTCCAAGATAAATACATTTAAAAATGCAGAAGGAATATGAAATTAGACAATAAAAATGAGACATTGCTTGGGAAACTACTTAGCCATTAATCAGAGAGACTCTTCTTGATAGGTCAGAAACTAACCAATCAATATTTGTATAAGGCAGTGAAGGAAAGATTTAGAGCTTGTATAAACAGATATCAGTCAGAATGGTTTTTCAATGAAGTAATTTTTGTTTTCTATTCAAAACAATATTGAGATGTAATCAAATATCACTCACACTGTTTGCATGGCCCTTTCTTGTGAGAGTCCTTTCCTTTTATTGTTTCAAATTTCCCAACAGTGGCATCCCCTGACACACATCTAATTATAGGAGAGATGGACAAAGAAGGGCTTGTTTACTGTTAATGCTTCACTGGAGCTGAGATGATCTTCCTCACTCTTTCGTATAAAACGTGATTGTTAGTGACAATATACAAATGCTACTTTTCCGGTTTTATTTGGGGCAGTGAAATGTGCATTACACTTTCCTCCAATAGATACAATTCAGCAGCAAGCATAAGATTCTCATAATGTAGGGCAAGACGTGCAGAATCTGAAGAATGCTTCATGTTCTTGTTACTTCCCATGTTTAATGTTTCTATTTCTTAAGAGAAAAACACCTCAAACCTTGTGTGTAGTAGCTCCATGTCCATGTCTTTTCCCAGATGAAAATTTTCCCAGATTTTCCCATTATCCCTTCACAGGTTAATGAAACTTGGCCTGAGAAACAAAATATCCCAAGGCTTCCCTGTCATGACACCAAAGGGCTGAGATTAAGAAAGAGTGTACATATTCACAAAAGAAAAATGTGATGTGTTGGATCTATGAAAAAGAGCTGGGTAAAATTATAATAAATGGTAAAGTATTCCTGAGATCCTGTGATACTAAAGTTATTCACTTTTTCTTTCATTTAATAATAATTCATAATAATCTATTATATATAAGGTACTGTATTAATATTACGTTGGTTCAAAAGTAACTGTGGGTTTTGCCATTACTTTTAATTGGAATTTAATGGCATTTGCCATTACTTTTAATTGGCATTTAATGGCATTTGCCATTACTTTTAATTGGTATTTCATATTGGCAATATCTTAATAGACATTAATATTACTTTGGTGCAAAAGTAATTGTGGATTTTGCCATTACTTTCAATGGCATTGCGGGTCTTGCCATTACTTTTAATTGGCATTTAATGGCATTAGCTAGTACTTTTTTTTTTTTTATACTTTAAGTTCTAGGGTACATGTGCATAACGTGCAGGTTTGTTACATATGTATACTTGTGCCATGTTGGTGTGCTGCACCCATCAACTCGACAGCACCCATCAATTCGTCATTTATATCAGGTATAACTCCCACTGCAATCCATCCTCCCTCCCCCCTCCCCAAGATAGGCCCCGGTGTGTGATGTTCCCCTTCCCGAGTCCAAGTGATCTCATTGTACAGTTTCCACCTATGAGTGAGAACATGCGGTGTTTGGTTTTCTCTTCTTGTGATAGTTTGCTAAGAATGATGGTTTCCAGCTGCATCCATGTCCCTACAAAGGATGCAAACTCATCCTTTTTTATGGCTGCATAGTATTCCATGGTGTATATGTGCCACATTTTCTTAATCCAGTCTGTCACTGATGGACATTTGGGTTGATTCCAAGTCTTTGCTATCGTGAATAGTGCCGCAATAAACATACATGTGTATGTGTCTTTATAGCAGCATGGTTTATAATCCTTTGGGTATATACCCAGTAGTGGGATGGCTGGGTCATATGGTACATCTAGTTCTAGATCCTTGAGGAATTGCTATACTCTATTCCATAATGGTTGAACTAGTTTACAATCCCACCAACAGTGTAAAAGTGTTCCTATTTCTCCACATACTCTCCAGCACCTGTTGTTTCCTTACTGTTTAATGATTGCCATTCTACCAGGTGTGAGATGGTATCTCATTGTGGTTTTGATTTGCATTTCTCTGATGGCCAGTGATGATGAGCATTTTTTCATGTGTCTGTTGGCTGTATGAATGTCTTCTTTTGAGAAATGTCTGTTCATATCCTTTCCCCACTTTTGGATGGGGTTGTTTGTTTTTTTCTTGTAAATTTGTTTGAGTTCTTTGTAGGTTCTGGATATCAGCCCTTTGTCAGATGCGTAGATTGCAAAAATTTTCTCCCATTCTGTAGGGTGCCTGTTCACTCTGATGGTAGTTTCTTTTGCTGTGCAGAAGCTCTTAGTTTAATGAGATCCCATTTGTCAATTTTGGCTTTTGTTGCCATTGCTTTTGGTGTTTTAAACATGAAGTCCTTGCCCATGCCTATGTCCTGAATGGTACTACCTAGGTTTTCTTCTAGGGTTTTTATGGTATTAGGTCTAACATTTAAGTCTCTAATCCATCTTAAATTAATTTTCATATAAGGAGTAAGGAAAGGATCCAGTTTCAGCTTTCTACTTATGGCTAGCCAATTTTCCCAGCACCATTTATTAAATAGGGAATCCTTTCCCCATTTCTTGTTTCTCTCAGGTTTGTCAAAGATCAGATGGCTGTACATGTGTGGTATTATTTCTGAGGACTCTGTTCTGTTCCATTGGTCTATATCTCTGTTTTGGTACCAGTACCATGCTGTTTGGGTTACTGTAGCCTTGTAGTATAGTTTGAAGTCAGGTAGCGTGACGCCTCCAGCTTTGTTCTTTTGACCTAGGATTGTCTTGGCAATGCGGGCTCTTTTTTGGTTCCATATGAACTTTAAAGCAGTTTTTTCCAATTCTGTGAAGAAACTCATTGGTAGCTTGATGGGGATGGCATTGAATCTATAAATAACCTTGGGCAGTATGGCCATTTTCACGATATTGATTCTTCCTATCCATGAGCATGGTATGTTCTTCCATTTGTTTGTGTCCTCTTTTATTTCACTGAGCAGTGGTTTGAGGTTCTCCTTGAAGAGGTCCTTTACATCCCTTGTAAGTTGGATTCCTAGGTATTTTATTCTCTTTGAGGCAATTGTAAATGGAAGTTCATTCATGATTTGGCTCTCTGCTTGTCTGTTACTGGTGTATAAGAATGCTTGTGATTTTTGCACATTAATTTTGTATCCTGAGACTTTGTTGAAGTTGCTTATCAGCTTAAGGAGATTTTGGGCTGAGACGATGGGGTTTTCTAAATATACAATCATGTCATCTGGAAACAGGGACAATTTGACTTCTTCTTTTCCTAACAGAATACCCTTTATTTCTTTCTCCTGCCTGATTGCCCTAGCCAGAACTTCCAACACTATGTTGAATAGGAGCGGTGAGAGAGGGCATCCCTGTCTTATGCCAGTTTTCAAAAGGAATTTTTCCAGTTTTTGCCCATTCAGTATGATATTAGCTGTGGGTTTGTCATAAATAGCTCTTATCATTTTGAGGTATGTTCCATCAATACCGAATTTATTGAGCGTTTTTAGCATGAAGGGCAGTTGAATTTTGTCAAAAGCCTTTTCTGCATCTATTGAGATAATCATGTGGTTCTTGTCTTTGGTTCTGTTTATATGCTGGATTACGTTTATTGATTTGCGAATGTTGAACCAGCCTTGCATCCCAGGGATGAAGCCCACTTGATCACAGTGGATAAGCTTTTTGATGTGATGCTGGATCCAGTTTGCCAGTATTTTATTGAGGATTTTTGCATCGATGTTCATCAGGGAGATTGGTCTAAACTTCTCTTTTTTTGTTGTGTCTCTGCCAGGCTTTGGTATCAGGATGATGTTGGCCTCATAAAATGAGTTAGGGAGGATTCCCTCTTTTTCTATTGATTGGAATAGTTTCAGAAGGAATGGTACCAGCTCCTCCTTGTACCTCTGGTAGAATTCAGCTGTGAATCCATCTGGTCCTGGGCTTTTTTTGGTTGGTAGGCTATTAATTATTGCCTCAATTTCAGAGCCTGCTATTGGTCTATTTAGGGATTCAACTTCTTCCTGGTTTAGTCTTGGAAGAGTGTAAGTGTCCAGGAAATTATCCATTTCTTCTAGATTTTCTAGTTGATTTGCGTAGAGGTGTTTATAGAATTCTCTGATGGTAGTTTGTATTTCTGTGGGGTCGGTGGTGATATCCCCTTTATCATTTTTTATTGTGTCTATTTGATTCTTCTCTGTTTTCTTCTTTATTAGTCTTGCTAGCGGTCTGTCAGTTTTGTTGATCTTTTCAAAAAACCAACTCCTGGATTCATTGATTTTTTGGAGGGTTTTTTGTGTCTCTATCTCCTTCAGTTCTGCTCTGATCTTAGTTATTTCTTGCCTTCTGCTAGCTTTTGAATGTGTTTGCTCTTGCCTCTCTAGTTCTTTTAATTGTGATGTTAGAGTGTCAATTTTAGATCTTTCCTGCTTTCTCTTGTGGGCATTTAGTGCTATAAATTTCCCTCTACACACTGCTTTAAATGTGTCCCAGAGATTCTGGTATGTTGTATCTTTGTTCTCATTGGATTCAAAGAACATCTTTATTTCTGCTTTCATTTCGTTATGTACCCAGTAGTCATTCAGGAGCAGGTTGTTCAGTTTCCATGTAGTTGAGCGGTTTTGATTGAATTTCTTAGTCCTGAGTTCTAGTTTGATTGCACTGTGGTCAGAGAGACAGTTTGTTATAATTTCTGTTCTTTTACATTTGCTGAGGAGTGCTTTACTTCCAATTATGTGGTCAATTTTGGAATAAGTGTGATGTGGTGCTGAGAAGAATGTATATTCTGTTGACTTGGGGTGGAGAGTTCTATAGATGTCTATTAGGTCCGCTTGGTGCAGAGATGAGTTCAATTCCTGGATATCCTTGTTAACTTTCTGTCTCGTTGATCTGTCTAATGTTGACAGTGGAGTGTTGAAGTCTCCCATTATTATTGTATGGGAGTCTAAGTCTCTTTGTAAGTCTCTAAGGACTTGCTTTATGAATCTGGGTGCTCCTGTATTGGGTGCATATATATTTAGGATAGTTAGCTCTTCCTGTTGAATTGATCCCTTTACCATTATGTAATGGCCTTCTTTGTCTCTTTTGATCTTTGATGGTTTAAAGTCTGTTTTATCAGAGACTAGGATTGCAACCCCTGCTTTTTTCTGTTCTCCATTTGCTTGGTAGATCTTCCTCCATCCCTTTATTTTGAGCCTATGTATGTCTCTGCATGTGAGATGGGTCTCCTGAATACAGCAGACTGATGGGTCTTGACTCTTTATCCAGTTTGCCAGTCTGTGTCTTTTAATTAGAGCATTTAGTCCATTTACATTTAAGGTTAATATTGTTAAGTGTGAACTTGATCCTGCCATTATGATATTAACTGGTTATTTTGCTCGTTAGTTGACGCAGTTTCTTCCTAGCCTCGATGGTCTTACATTTTTGCATGTTTTTGCAATGGCTGATACCAGTTGTTCCTTTCCATGTTTAGGGCTTCCTTCAGGGTCTCTTGTAAGGCAGGCCTGGTGGTGACAAAATCTCTAAGCATTTGCTTATCTGTAAAGGATTTTATTTCTCCTTCACTTATGAAACTTAGTTTGGCTGGATATGAAATTCTGGGTTGAAAATTCTTTTCTTTAAGAATGTTGAATATTGGCCCCCACTCTCTTCTGGCTTGTAGTGTTTCTGCCGAGAAATCTGCTGTTAGTCTGATGGGCTTCCCTTTGTGGGTAACCTGACCTTTCTCTCTGGCTGCCCTTAAGATTTTTTTCCTTCATTTCAACTTTGGTGAATCTGGCAATTATGTGTCTTGGAGTTGCTCTTCTCGAGGAGTATCTTTGTGGCATTCTCTGTATTTCCTGAATTTGAATGTTGGCCTGCCCTACTAGGTTGGGGAAGTTCTCCTGGATGATATCCTGAAGAGTGTTTTCCAACTTGATTCCATTTTCCCCCTCACTTTCAGGCACCCCAATCAGACGTAGATTTGGTCTTTTTACATAATCCCATACTTCTTTCAGGCTTTGTTCATTTCTTTTTCTTCTTTTTCCTTTTGGTTTCTCTTCGCGCTTCATTTCATTCATTTGATCCTCAATCACTGATACTCTTTCTTCCAGTTGATTGAGTCGGTTACTGAAGCTTGTGCATTTGTCACGTATTTCTCATGTTGGTTTTTATCTCTGTCATTTCGTTTATGACCTTCTCTGCATTAATTATTCTAGCTGTCAATTCTTCCACTCTTTTTTCAAGATTTTTAGTTTCTTTGCGCTGGGTACGTAATTCCTCCTTTAGCTCTGAGAAGTTTGATGGACTGAAGCCTTCTTCTCTCATCTCGTCAAAGTCATTCTCTGACCAGCTTCAATCCGTTGCTGGTGATGAACTGCGCTCCGTTGCAGGGGGAGATGTGCTCTTAATTTTTAATTTCCAGCTTTTCTGCCCTGCTTTTTCCCCATCTTTGTGGTTTTATCTGCTTCTGGTCTTTGATGATGGTGACGTACCGATGGGGTTTTGGTATAGGTGTCCTTCCTGTTTGATAGTTTTCCTTCTAGCAGTCAGGACCCTCAGCTGCAGATCTGTTGGAGATTGCTTCAGGTCCACTCCGGACCCTGTTTGCCTGGGTATCAGCAGCAGAGGTTGCAGAAGATAGAATATTGCTGAACAGCGAGTGCACCTGTCTGATTCTTACTTTGGAAGCTTCCTCTCGGGGGTGTACTCCACCCTGTGAAGTGTGGGGTGTCAGACTGCCCCTAGTGGGGGATGTCTCCCAGTTAGGCTACTCAGGGGTCAGGGACCCACTTGAGCAGGCAGCCTGTCCCTTCTCAGATCTCAACCTCCGTGTGGGGAGATCCACTGCTCTCTTCAAAGCTGTCAGAGTCGTTTGCATCTGCAGAGGTTCCTGCTGCTTTTTTTGTTGTTGTTGTTTAGCTGTGCCCTATCGTGGAGTCTACAGAGACAGGCAAGTTTCCTTGAGCTGCTGTGAGCTCCACCCAGTTCGAGCTTCCCAGCGGCTTTGTTTACCTACTTCAGCCTCAGCAATGGCGGGCGCCCCTCCCCCAGCCTCGCTGCTGCCTTGCGGTTAGATCGCAGACTGCTGTGCTCGCAATGAGGGAGGCTCCGTGGCCGTGCGGCCCTCCCGGCCAGGTGTGGGATACAATCTCCTGGTGTGCCCGTTTGCTCAAAGCGCAGTATTGGGGTGGGAGTCACCTGATTTTCCAGGTGTTGTGTGTCTCAGTTCCCCTGGCTAGGAAAAGGGATTCCCTTCCCACTTGCGCTTCCCAGGTGAGGCGATGCCTTGCCCTGCTTCAGCTCTCGCTGGTCAGGCTGCAGCAGCTGACCAGCACCGATTGTCTGGCACTCCCTAGTGAGATGACCCCAGTACCTCAGTTGAAAATGCAGAAATCACCAGTCTTCTGTGTCGCTCGTGCTGGGAGTTGGAGACTGGAGCTATTCCTATTCGGCCATCTTGCTCTGCCCCTTGCTAGTACTTTTAATGGCAAAACCCACAATTACTTTTGCACCAACCTAATATAGTTAACTAGTGTTTATTGAGCATTTACTGTGTGTGAAGCACTACACTATATATTTTACACACATTATATCAAAGATATTATGAATAATAATTATAGGTATTATTATTATTATTGTCCCCATCTTACAGAAGAAAAATAGGAAGCCGAAGAGGTTAAATAACTTGTCATATGTGGCAGTGCTGGGATTTGAATTTACATCTGACTTAATTTTTTTCTATTATACCACAAGAACCACCTAAAAGCACTTCAAGATTGAAGGAATACAGATATTGAGAGTGCCAAACAAAGCATAAATCAATAATCTGTTAAGGTAAATATAAATCATTTTTTAGTTAGCCATCTAAATTTCATTTGAGGTCAAAAGCATAAATATTAAAGTACTTTTGCTGTTGACAGTAATGTTTCCCAATCTCATCTGTAGCCCCTGCCAACAGCCAACGTCATGATCAATTTTATAGGGGGTAACAGGAAAACTATCATTGCTTTGGTCAGTGTGGAAATTTTCCTGCTGGCTCTTCAGTTGCAGCCTTTGTCAGGGAAGTCACCTCTCAAGTCTAAAAAGCCTGCAGTCTGTAAAATACCCCAAACTTGGATTTTTCCTGTGTTTAACAAACAATAGCTAAGAGTTGCAGCTACTCAGTTCTATTTTAACTTCCATGGTAGTGAACTTAACTGTGATCATTTCATAAAAACATTTGATTATTGATTTACTTACACAATAAATTCTTACTGAGTACTTATTCATGTAATCGACATGACAGGGAATTTTGTTCATTTCTTTAAATATAGTCTCATATAACCAAAGAAAATATAACCAATAGTAGTTTGCATACTTACCTGGGGCAACTATAGCATGTTTAGGATCATTTCTATGGCTCAGTTTGCATATGCTCTAAGGAAGACATGTGAAGAGTATCTGTAACTATTCCTAGGTCCTCTGGATACCTCAGACATTACCAAAGAGGGTTAAATGCCTCTTTCACTATTTTTAACCCTAGTCCCATGTATATGCTTCATACATAGTTTGTGTTAAAAGAATAATAATAAATCTGTTGGATAAATGAGCTTTATATCACTTCAAACTTCTATAGGACATCTTTAATAAAAGAACAGTATTCTGTGGATCAGAGGTTCTAATTCTACTAGTGACAATATACCAACCCCCGCCCCCTCATCTGTCTATTTAAACAAGCCATAGTAACTGACTGCTTCCATGAGAGTCAGTGGAACTGAATGGATGGTAAGAGTGTTAAGGGACAGTACCCGAAGTTCCTTAGTATAGCCCCAGTGACTTTCAGCTCATTTCTGAAAATAGAATGAACAAATAGACCAGGCCTTTCACCAGATAGCCCATGACGAAGAAGTAGGCTTTTAGAGACAGTGCTGGGAAGTGTTGGTGAATGGTCCAACCCCTATAGACCCAGGAACTATGGAGAAGATAAACAAAACTCTGGGACCCTGCTGTAAGAATGGGTTCAGAAGTTCCAGCAGGGATAACAGAGCCCAGGGACTAGATGGCCCCATCTAATGAGCAGACTGAGAGATAAAACTGACTTTGGTCAGCAAAAGAAAGTACAATAATTACAATGTACCTGGGATCCTGGGAGAATAAAGATAGATGGGCCAGACGGAGGCTTCCAAAAGAAGTAAGCAGTTAAGGCCCCCCACTTCATGAGCAGTTCAAGTGTTCTTAGTGGGAGTCTGACAGCAGTGCACTTCATAGACCTGTGCAGGCAAATAAAGTATTAGTCAGGGCTTGGGAGGAAAATGCCAGACTTTAGAGGCATAACTACAAATAGCATACAAGGTCAGGACAGGACACAGCAAGGATAGACTAATGTTGAGTCTGATAGTCACGAAATTTCCCAAGAAGAGCTCTTAAAATCACCCCGCTGCTCACTCCTTATACCAGTCCTCAGAGTCTGTGAAACTGATGACTGCCTTTTGCTCAGAGTAAATCCATTTATTTGATTCTATTTTTAACACTTCCCTTCAACTCCTAAGCTATCTTTAGCCAATATTTTTCAAATGGTTCTACATATGAATCCTTTGAATAAGACTCAATGAACAAAATGTAAAATGGTGACAAGATCACTTAAGCCTTACCTTAGCGGTCTAGGGATGGCACAGATCCCAATATCATCTGGCTCCCTCCTCTCATTTTACATGCAAAACACTAAGGAACAGGGACGTTGAATGACTTCTTTGACATGGCACAACTAGTTAACATTTGGACTAGAATCTATGAGAGGAACTCATGCCTAGTAAGTACTTTCTTTTTCCCTGCACAGTGATTCCTTCATTTTGCTCTCCTTACTTACTATTTCCTATGTTGCTCAAGACTTCATGAAACAATATTCTTACAAGAGTGTATTTCTCAAATAGCTTGCTTACTAGTTCTCTCTTACTGAAATCAATATCTTACTTGTTGGACTTCTGAATCTTGCTTGTTATTGCTAAAAACAAAACACAACACAAATGTAATGTCCAATGGGTTTATACATTTATGAGCCTATATGACTCAAAAATTGTCAAATATGATTTATGTGTGATAGACACTAATAATGACCAATGACATTCAAAAATCTTTATTTATTTATTTATTTATTTTGAGACGGAGTCTCGCTCTGTCGCCCAGGCTGGAGTGCAGTGGCGTGTTCTCGGCTCACTGCAAGCTCTGCCTCCCAGGTTCACGCCATTCTCCTGCCTCAGCCTCCCGAGTAGCTGGGACTATAGGCGCCCGCCACCATGCCTGGCTAATTTTTTGCATTTTTAGTAGAGACGGGGTTTCACCATGTTAGCCAGGATGGTCTCAATCTCCTAACCTCGTGATCAACCCGCCTCGGCCTCCCAAAGTACTGGGATTACAGGCGTGAGCCACCACACCCAGCCGGCATTCAAAAATCTTTAAGTGACTTTATCAATAAGGGATATGAAATTTGATAGAATACAGAAAAGTCAAGAAATTCAAATTAAAAGAAAGGCAGAGATGTAAAAATACAGTGAAAATGATCCAAGTAGGCATTCCAGCTCAGCCACTAATTAATTCTGGGGCCTCTGTCAACTCACTTAACTTCCCTATGGCCTAGATTACACATCTGTCAAAAACAATCTTTTCAACAAGTTGAAATCGTTGAATTGAATAGCCTAAAAAATTCCTGAATTTAAATGAAGCTTCCAGAACTCCATATAGACTGTACTCCAATTATTAGCAATAACAGGATCTAAGACATAAGCATGGCTTATGGACAGAAAAGTCTGTGTGATAACAGCTAACTTAGAGAACAATAACCATATGCCACACTGTTGAAGAGCTATATGTAAACTCATACAATAACTGCCACACAAACTAAATGAGGCAAGCACCATTATTTTCATCCCCACTTTCCAGATTAGTATACTGAGTCACAGACAGGTTAGTAACTTGTTAATATTACACATATAGTAAATGGCAGAGCTAGGATTTGAACCCAGTCTGACTCCAGAGCTATGCCCCTCTGGTGATGGGTAACCTGACAGATTCAGGTAGCTGGTCATGGCAAAGATTAAGAGACTTTGCTGGTCTTTTGAGGTAAAGTGGATAATAACTTCTGATAACAGCATCTTTCCTAAGGCTGGTTTCCCAGTTTATAGTAGTAAGTTGCCAATATTTACCCAGGTGCTCAAGCTAAAAATCAAAGAATCATTATTGATGTTTGCCTTTCTTTCACCCCATAGCCCATTAGCAGGTCTTATTAGGTTTGCCATCAAAATAAATCCAGAATCCAACCATTTCTCACCACTCTACTGCTACCACTTAGTGCATGTCCATTTTCATCATCACCAGGAATATTGCAACTGCTGCCTCCCTATTGGCTTTCCTGCTTTTCTACTTACCCTTCTATAGTCTCATCTCCTTATAGCATACTGAGTAATCATTTTTAAAACATGGAGTAGATCACATCATCCCTCCCCCTACTCAAAACCTTCAGTTACTTCCCGTCAAATTTGGAATAAAATACTACATGATGTAGCCTGACTACCTCTCTCATCTCATCCTTACCCACCCTTCCTAACTGACTCCACTCTCTTTCTGGCCGTTCTTCAAATACGTGAACTCACCCCCACCTCAGGTCCCGTGAACTGGCATTTCTATTTGCCTGAAATGTTCTTCCCAAAGACATTTATACATTTCACACCTTCATATCATTCAGGCCCCTGACTAAGTGTCTCTTCCACAAACAGCAATTCCTGACTACCCTCACTAAAACAACTCAGCCCTTCACTCACAATCCCCACACCTCGGACTTCATTTCTCTTCATAGCATTTGCAGTTACCTGAAATTACATTCAAAATTTATTTGATAATAACCTTGAGGATACAGGCCTAGGGTACCTTTTTAACTGCTTTACCTTCAGTGCTTGTATAGTGGCAGCTATAATAGTAAATGCTCGATAACTATTAACCAAATAAATTAATTCCTCCAATTCCAAGCTCCATCATTTTTTGATACCATGATATTCACACAGGACCTGGCCCTGTCAAGATTCTGAATAGACTTCACCACTCATCTATGTTAGGGTAGATTGCCTGGAATTAGTGGCCCATAACAGCACCTTTATTATGGAGGTAAATGCCCCACCTGCAGTAGCACTCCTCTCTCGTTTTCTCTTTTCCTGGTGATGGTGTGAGGAGGCTCTGCTGTTTTCTCTTTCCTTTGAGGTAGACACATTTTTTCATTTCTCATTATTCAGTTTGTTTTTGTCATGGAATATATTTTGCTATCTAAATAAAACTTCCTGAAGTCTTTGAACTTCTGTGGTGATGTTCTGTATTCTTTCCTACCAAAATATAACTGCTATATATCTGTTAGATGAGAGTTAACTCATTAGCATTAAACACTAAGATAATTACTGCATTAAAATCCCCTGCCATGTGGAGATGTAGAAATGAAAGCTGCCCCCTGCTTCCTCTGCTCGTCACAACCTCTGAAAACTTTCTAGGATTCCCTGAGAATTTCCATTAAGTAACAAACACAACCTGTGCCGCAGTCTTTTATTCTGTAGGTATTGACTATTCATCATTAAAAGTGAGAAGCTGCTGGCTAAGACTAAAGTTTGTTAGCTCAGATGGAAACTTTGGAATAATTACTGATACTGTGTATTGTTAAAACCTGTGGTAACCTAGGTGGTGTGCATACATAATGTATGGAAAGGTAAGGCTGCTGCTTCCACGAACCTGACTTCTTTATAAAGAAAAATCAAATAGATTAAACACAGCTAACACAGAGAAACTGAAAAACAAGCCCTTATTTCCAGTGATCATTCAGGAAAGGGCTTTAGAAGATTCTGTTCACATGCTAAAAGCATCCATTCCTCACTTAGACATCTACAGAAACAAGAAAAATTTAATGAGTTAAAGGACAATATAGTGGATGTAACCCATTTTTCTTTTTATTAAATATCCCACTGCAACATCTAGGATTTGACATCCATATGTACAGGCAATAATAAAACTAAAATTTTCTACACTGGCTGATATCTCAGTTCAACCACAACAGTTAGCTCTCAATTTTCAAAGCAGTATGAAAAGCGATAGTCTTCTTATTTGCTAACCAGAACTGTGAATTTAATCCTCTAGAAATAGATTGGAAGTTGTGCTCTCTTGCTTACCTTCTACTGTGATTAAATCTATACATTTTAAACTGTATTTGAAGGATAGAGTAAAATTTCTGTGACTCTGTCATTAAAATAAGTAACATAAGTACTTATTATTTACAAAAGTAAAATATAATCACAATGAACCAAGGAATGAAAGTGAGACACTTAGTAATTCATGCAAAGGGCAAGATAGTTTCTCTGCTGTTAGCTTCAAAGGTTATCGATAATAAACTAAAAACTATAAGCAAATTTAAAAAATTAAAAGAAGAGCAAATAACTCTTGAGACTGATTTAGGTAGGTAATTTATCACTTCTTCATACCTCTCCCAGGAGATGAAATAGAGAAACTGTGGATATTGTATCAATGAGTGACATTCAAAATATTTCACAACTAATATGGCACCAGCACCAATCTAGCAGAGCAGACTCCAGCCTGAATGAGGAATTAGGTCCCCAAGAGCCTCTTCTGCAGCAGGCATCAACCATTTAGTTGCTGATTATGGGGAGCTCTGCTGGGTTCTGGGAAAGGGTCTAGGGCAGCCAAGGCGGAGGGAAGACTAGGGAGGACCCACTCAAAGATTTTGCTGCAGAAACTCTTTACCAACCAGTAATGAAAGATTTTTAGTATTTTTAACACCTGGAAGAGACATACAGTGCATTACCCTTGGTGCTATCATGAGCTTTGAGGAACTGAGGAAGGAGGAAAGGAAGAGAAAGGAGGAGCAATGAACATGTCATTTCCTCTAGAATAATTTACCTTTCACTTCTCTTCCCTTAGTGAGATCCCAATCATCTTATGGATCTCAACTCACATGTCATATATGAAGTCAAATTCCCCACTACCAACAGAAACCTCTACCCTACTTCTTCTCACTCCCCTCTCTCTGTAAGTACACATGTATGTGTGTGGTCATTTGCTTTCTCTCTCTTTTTCACACTAGACTCTAAGGCCCTGAGCACAGGGACCTTCTCTTTTTGTTCAACATTTTCTTCCTGGCAACTAGAAAAATATTTGACGCCAGCACTTTGGGAGACTGAGGCAGGTGGATCACAAGGACAGGAGTTCAAGACCAGCCTGACCAACATGGTGAAATCCCATCTCTACTAAAAATACAAAAAGGAATTAGCTGGGTGTGGGGGCGTGTGCCTGTAATCCCAGCTACTCAGGAGGCTGAGGCAGGAGAATCATTTGAACCCAGGAGGCGGAGGTTGCAGCGAGCCAAGATCGTGCACTGCACTCCAGCCTGGGCGACAGAGCAAGACTCCATCTCAAAAAAAAAAAAGAAAGAAAGAAAGAGAAATATTTGATGCACAATAAGTATTCTTAATAAACAAATGAATGGAAAACTTAGTTTGATTTTTTAAATTTACATGCTACGTAAGGCAAAATAAAAGATCAATTAAACTGACTTCATTATTATTATTAGTCCACTCACAGTAAGGGAGAAAGTTCTGCAAGTAAAAAAAAGATACTAATAAAAATATCTAGCATGTATTGAGTTTTCCTATAGGTTCGTCACTGTGCTAAGTGTTTCAAATACTGTCTGTCAAAGAGCAGAGACTGAGCTCTTAATCTCTACCTATTTTTCTTCTCATGTTTAATCCATTTTATGTGGATAAGCTGGCAGATATTTAGTGCTTCTGTACAGGATTGGATTAGGTATGCATAAGAACCAAAGTAATGCATTATAAGAAAAGAGATAACATAAGAAAAACTGCGTCAGACTTTTTCAGGTTATCTGTTTCATGAGCAGATGGTGTACTTCTCAGGAAATATCAGAATATATTAAAGAAAACGTTTAGGCAACTGATGTTTATGTGGGTGCCGATTTCTGGCTACAGCAGATGCCTGTTGCTTCCTGACATCTGCCATATTCCACTCTAAGAACCAAAAAAACATACAGCTGACAAAATTGCATAGATAGTGGCTTTGCATATCAATAAGTTGTGCTAGCTAGTCCTATAAGGTATTATCTAACCAGGAACTCAAAAGCTGAAGCTGATCTCTCAGATACTGTATAACAATAGAAAGAACACAGACATTGGATTTAAACAAGCCTGAGCTCACTATCTTGGGCCTCCCACTTACATGCTATGTAATTTTGAAAAATATTTTTAACCTCACAGAACTTAATTTTCTTTATTGGTAAAATAATTTAGTAATGTTTAACCTGCTAGTTGCCATAAGATTCAAATAAATATAAAGTGCCTGAAAAATCCTAGGCACTTAATAAATGCTAGCTAAATGTCTAAACTACACCAAAATTTGATGTTGTAGAAATGTGCCTTGACAGTCTGATGAAACAGAATAAAATAAATTTTAAACCTGGAGGTTTTGAGGGTAGGACTGGACCTATGGGTGGGTGCGGCTTGAAACCGAAGGAGGAACAGAAAGAGTTGGCATCTGTTCTTGGGTCGAGATATCCATAGACCTAACAGCAATCTCACTTTGCAGCACTCCCTTGGAAAGGACTCAGAGGAGATGAACAGTAGAGTGAGAAGTGGGGCTGCCAAGAGAAAAAGCTGAAAAGGGAATTCCAGAGGATGGGCTATGAAGCTAGTTGGATTACTACTTCTTTTGTGGCATAAAACTTCAAGTTACAAATTGTAGTATTATAATTAAGGCTCACAGGAGAAAGTGGATGCACTGAGACAATGGCCCATTGAGTGGTAAAACCAAAGGAATTCTCTAAGAGGCCTCTAGTCAGAAAGGATGGAAGCTCCCCTTAGAGGTCAACCCTCAGAGACAGTATGGAAGCTCAAGTAGATTTACTCCCCACACCGAATCCCCAGGCTCATGTGGCCAATAACCAGAGGTCTGGGAGCATCTAGAAGAAAGCAGCAAGTCCCTACTTTTGCTAGATGGACAAAGTCTGAGGTTACACCTCCTGAAGCCTGGAGGAAAGCTCGTTTTCTCCTTGTCTTCTGATCGTCAAGGAAAAAAACTCTAAGGAAATTCAGATCACTGAGTTAAGGCCTCTGCTAAAATCTCTGCTTGGTTCAGAACCATAGTGTTTGCTGCAACTGATTGATGGTATATGCAGTCAAGTTTTCCCTTTTAGGAATTAGCATACCATGTTTTTTTTTTTAAAAAAAAAAAAAAACCCTTAACTAATTTTGCCCCACACCAATTGATTATTGTTGGGCTCATTGTCTTCATCCATCCCAATCATTAGACACTTACAAATAAGAGTTTTGTTTAATACTCTGGGGATCATATTTCTAGTATCTGTTAAGAAAATGTGATGGTTAATTTTGTCTGTTAACTTCGTTAGGCCATGGTACTCAGATATTTGGTCAAACGCCACTCTAGATGTTGCTGTAAAGGTATTTTTTTAGATAAGATTAACATTTAAATAAGTAAAGCAGATTACCCTCCATAATGTGAGTGCACCTCATCCAATCATTTAAAGCCCTCAAGAGGAAAAAAAGACTCATATCTCACAAGGAAGTGGGAACTCAGCCTCCCTACTGCCTTTGGACTTGAGTTGAAACATCAACTCGTCCCTGGGTGTCTCCATCCTGCCAATCTGCCCTTCAGACTTTGGACTTGCCAGCCTCCACAATCATGTGAGCCAATTCCTTAAAATAAACCTCTGTCTCCCTACACACACACACACACACACACACACACACACACACACACACACACATACCCTATTGGTTCTGTTTCTCTGGAAAACTCTAATACAGAAAGCTTTTAAAGTTGGGGACTGGTAGTGTTGCAAAAAGGGAGTCTTTTAAAGTGCTATAATCCAGGTCAGGGGTCAGTCAACTTTTTCTGTAAAGGGCCAGATAGTAAATATTTAAGGCTTTGCAGATCATAAGATCTTTGTAGCAACCACAAAGCTCCGCTATTGTAGCACAAAAGCAGCATCGCTAACACACAAACAAATGGGTACAATAAACTTTTACTTATGGACACTGACATTTGAATTTCGTATGTTTCACATGTCACAAAAAAAGCTTTCTTGTTATTCATTTTTTGATGTTTTAAAACGTAAGAATTATTCTTATCTCACAAGCCATACAATAACAGCCCAGGGGCCTGTTATTGCTTGCTAATACAGGTCATCCCTGGTCTAAGGTGACAACTCTTAAACTATAATATTTGGCCTCCTGAGAGCTGCAAGGTTCCCTGTGGTAGGATCTGATTCAAAATTGTGAATTCTTTCTTTGGTCATTACGGATTCAATAAATGAGCCAAGTGCATATATTTATCTTTATGTACTAAAAACTACTTATTAGTAATCTAATAATGCTTAATAAAACTAAATGGTTTATTAAGCACTACTTAAATTTGACTATAACAAACTAAAACCAATTTAAAACTAGGATTTTTCTCCACCTCTGAGCCTGTTTAGCTTTAAGAGTACAAAGATTACATGTTATACTCCCTACATTACTTCAAAGACATTATACACCATCATAACCATAACATACTATACTTTTATTCCACATCACTTACCATAGTTGTAATTAATTAAATTGTTTAAAGTCTGTTGCTCTCAGTAGACTACGCTTCATAAGGTCAGTAACCATGTCTGTTTTTTCACCAATATGAACCCAGCCCATAGCATGTCTTGTACAGTATGCAAATGTATATATATGTCTGTGTGCATATATATACATATACACGTCTATACTTGTGGGCTAAAAGAATGAATGAATGAATTACTTCTGGTGTTGACTGCTGCAATTCTTACTATTTAATTATATAGAAGTTATTATATAGAAGTTTTCACGGCCAGGCACTGTGGCTCACGCCTGTAATCCCAGCACTTTGGGAGGCCGAGGTGGGTGGATCATTTGAGATCAGGAGTTCAAGACTGCCCTGGCCATCATGGTGAAACCCCACCTCTACTAAAAACACAAAATTAGCCGGGCATGATGGCAGGTGCCTGTAGCCCCAGCTACTTGGGAGGCTGAGGCAGGAGAATCACTTGAGCCCAGGAGGTTGTAGTGAGTCAAGATCACATCACTGCACTCAAGCCTGGGGCACAGAGTGAGACTCTGTCTCAAAAACAAACAAACAGGCTGGGCGCTGTGGCTCACACCTGTAATCCCAGCACTTTGGGAGGCTGAGGCAGGTGGATCGTGAGGTCAGGAAATCGAGACCATCCTGGCTAACACAGTGAAACCCCGTATCTATTAAAAATACAAAAAAATTAGCCGGGCATGGTGGTGGGTGCCTGTAATCCTAGCTTCTCAGGAGGCTGAGGCAGGAGAATGGCGTGAACCTGGGAGGCGGAGCTTGCAGTGAACCAAGATCACGCCACTTTACTCCAGCCTAGGCAAGACTGCAAGACTCCATCTCAAAAAAAATAAAATACAATAAAAAATAAAAACAAACAAAAATAATTTAAAAATAAAAAATAACAAAACAATTTAAAAAAGAGGTTTTCACTTAGGTTCAATATTATCAATCTAGTTTATTGGTAATTATTTGATTATCCTATTGCTTATTATGATGAATGTTTGTACCAGCAGTATTTTGGGTCTATAATTCTACACTCGTCTTTAAGAAAAGTATGAAATATGTTTCTGAGTTATTCATATTTCCATTGCTAAAACAGCCAGATAAAATTTACTCCTGGGATGTGGGAGGAGTAGGAGCAGTTAACAGAGATCTTTATTGTTACCTCCAAGTTCTTATTCCACTGGAAAATAGGCAGAAGTCTGACAGCCATTGAATTTGCAAGAAATGGTGATGACAGAGGCATATCTCACTTAGTTGACACCCTTTGATTCAGGGGTCCATGGACATTTGGTTTTTATAAATTGGTTCTTCTTTACCACAAGGCTACACTTTTGGAACATTTCTGCTAAGCCTTACCTCAGCTCACATAAGGTGATGCAACTTGTGTAGCTGTTTCTAAGGCAAAATGTGAGAAGATAGGAGTTCCAAGATAATGCTTCCAAATCATTAGGTCTCTGTGTATTTTGTTTTTACAGACATGCATGTACAAAAGGGAGCTCCAGGGGTAATGGTGCAGAACTTTGTGTCTGAAAATCTGGGCCTACTGTGAGATAGGAGAAAGGCTTCCGTGGAAAACGTCGGGACCACTGATCTGTACTCAACAGCTCCAGATATAGATTTGATCTAATTAACCTCAGCATTTCTAGCACGTAATCAAGAAAGATCCAATTCCAACAACTCTAATTTTAAACTGTTTCACTAAGGGCAGCATTAAGGTAATTTAGGTAAAAACAAAATTTAAACAAAACAAGGAAAGGGAATGTTAATTACTTCAGGGAAATGTATTAACTCCCTGTTCATTGAATGTTCAATGGTTATTTGTTCTAATTGCTCTTTAGTGACTATTTATTGTGCACATTACACAAGCTGCTCTTTAGAATTGCTGATTTGGAGATAAGAGGAAAACTGCAAAACTACCCACAAGTTCACCAGACACAAAGATTCCTGAAACCCTTTATGTTCTTTAGTCTTTTGCCATCTTCTGCACAAAGTTATCAATGAATCTAATGACCCAGTTCTGCCAAACTTCAATCTGCTACTCTGATATGTACTCAGAATTTAATCTGCAAGTTTTGCATAGGTTGGTCCAATTTGCAGAGTTGAAAGAGGTGGCTAAATTGTTCGTGAGTCTGTAACAACTCTTTGAAAAGAGATAATCTTGTCAAGCTGTGATGTCTAGTTATCGCAAGAAAAAAACTTAAGGAACGGAAGCTTGTGTATGTGTGTGTTATAAGTGTGCAAGTGTTTGGAAAAGGAAGTGCTGCTTGAATTAAAACTGTTTTTGTATTTTCCTTATTTTAGAGGAACATTCTAGTATATCTGTTCCACACCCCACACACCCACCCCACCACACACACACACACACATAGCCTGCTCAAGTCTTGCCTTCTGTCTTTAGCGTAGCTTCTACAACATAACATCTCTCAGAGAAGCTTTCCACCTCTCCACTGATCCAGAGCCTGTCTGTTTTTCAATTCCAGATCAAACCCTCCCCCATCCAACTGCTTCCTGAGTTGCCTTCCAAATGTATCAGTCTATATCAATTCCCCTTTTCTCTAAAGCATCATTGTCTCTGTCTCTCATATATCTTATTTCTCGGTTGTTTGCTTTTACTGAGCTGTTTCACTTCTCTACTTCTCCATAACAAGAGTATAAATTCCAGGAAGACTAGAAGAGTGCTTCTTTTCCTTTCAAACTAAGGAGAGAAGTGTTATAGGAGCTACTCATAGGGTCTTCTCAGTATATTAACACAAATGGGTGGAGTCAGGAAAACCTCCATGGGAGACACCCCAAAGCAACATTCTCTCATACATAGCTAGGCCTCTCTGTTCAACCCAATGATCTAGCAAAGGCTCTGGCTCTTTTTGTCTTCTTTCTGCCTACACTTACCTCTTTTTTTGAAAACACATTCACCTAATACTCAATCATTTTGCTTTTGCATCACTGATGAAACTTCCTTCCTTTCTTTCTTGCAAGAGCAGAAAGAACTGAGCTAAAAACAAGTCTGCTATAGGTTTAATGATCTCTGCTGTATTTTTATTTTTCTCTTATATGTCTGTATTATGTATGCTGTGGTACTATTACATATGGATTTGTTCCAGGTCACTGGTTGGCAAAACTGAACTCTGATTTTCAAATGGTATTGTACTTGCAGACTTCACCGTCTGTTGAGCAAGTATGTTATTTGTGTCACAACAGATAAATAAATAATAATGCAGCAGACCTACAACCTAGGGATTTGTGTGTTCTGCAAGCAAGCGGTAGCATTATACCTACTTTATGAGTAGGTGGCTGAGGATGTAGAAATTTTATGTACCTAAAAAGCATAGAAATGACCTTTTAGGGTTTTTTTCCTAAATTAGAAAAGGGGCTTTCTCACTCGAATAGTATATCAATGTTCACAGCATCATTATTCACAATAGTGAAAGAGGGATGCAACCCAAGTGTCCATCAATAGATGGATAAACAAAATATTGTGCATACATACAATGATATATTATTAGCCAGCCTTAAAAAAGAAGGAAATTCCAACACACACAACCTAGATGAACCTTGAAGATATTTTGTGAAGTGAAAATAAGTCAGCAACAAAAGGACAAATACTCTATGATTTCATTTATATGAGGTACCTAATGTTGTCAAATTCATAGAGACAAAAAGTAGACTGGTGGTTGCCAGGGGCTGGGTAAAGGGAGGAATGGGGAGTTAGTGTTTAATGGGTCTAGGGTTTCAGCTGGAGGAGATGGAAAAGTTCTGCAAATGATGGTTGTACAGCCATGTCAATACGCTCAAGGCCATAAACTGTACACTTAAAATGGTTAAAATGGTAAATTTTGTTATACACATTTTTCCACAATAAAAAGGGGGGCCTTTCTTGATCAATGTCAGTAATACTTTTTTTTCCCCTCAAAAATAATGGAAAAATGAATGAGCAAGTAAACATAGGATCTTGCCCATCTCTTCACTTGGCTCATCCTAGCCTCGCTGTTTCACTGATTGGTTATATAAATAATTTCTACTTAAGGTATTTAATTAAAAAAAATCCATCTAGAGGAAATGGATTTCAACACCATTTTAATACTTTAAACTTTTGTTTAAATTGGCATCACCTTCACATACCACATAGGCTTCTACTTACTCTGTTCCTAAACATTTCCCACACCATTTGTCATCTGAAATTCTATGTGCAGGGACATAAAACTTGTGTTCCAAAATGAAAAACAGGAAATAATATGCACACAATAACTTAGGAATTAGAAGAAATTTTCTCAAATTCACTATACCTGTGTTGTTCACAGTGTGATCTTGCAGCATACTGCATCACAATAACTAGAGAACCTAGTAAAAAATCCTCTCCCAGACCTACTGAATTGGCATTTGTAGAACTAGGGACTTGTAACCTGCATTTTACATTAGCTCCTCCAGTTACACTTATGCATACACAAGTTTGAGGGTCAGTAAACTAAAACATAAGTGAATGATACAAGTATAAGGAATATTTCTCCTTAAAAATGCATGAAAAGATGAAAAACCATAAGAGTAATGGGAGTCTGATTGGAGGGCAGAAACATGAGACTGGGTACATCAAAATAAAAATGATAACACATCCTTGCCCAAGCCTAGTTTTGTACTCACTGATTATTTAACTAAGATAAATAACATCAGAATGATGTCAGAGACTTACACAACAAAGAAGCAAAAGTTTTTACTGGGAGATACACTAAAAATAACAATCTGTCTTAAGGGTTTTTGGAGAACGTGAAGGACCTGTATACTGTGTCATGTGTCACTAGTATGTCATGGTAGGAACAAAAACAGGGCACACAGTCTCTTTGCATTGTCATCTCTGACCAGCCTGCCCAAACCCAAATACAACTTTGTATTATACAGTGTTTTTATTTCATTTGAATTGCCTTATTAACTTCTATCTAAGGCTACCCAAAGACCCTTACACTTTGCTTCTTTACAGTTTTCTGTCTCATATCTTTGAGAATTATAGAGTGTCTTGTGGCCATAACATATGAAAGGTGTCAAGCAATTAAAGAATACATGGAGTGGTTTTTCTCTCTTCAGGAACTACTTTTCCACTAAAAAAAAGAAAAGAAAGAAAGAAGGGAGGGAAGAGAGTTCAAAAGCCAAAGCAACAAAATAGGTAAAAATGTTGTCAGTGCTGCAAAAGCCCCAGTGGTCACATAGCCTTTCTGACAATCTCAATATGTACCCTACAATAAGAATTTCAGAATATTATGAATTCACTATGTTTCAAAGTCAATGTGGTTTGCATGATAAGGCTCATTTGTCCTCAGCTCTTCTAATGTACATACTGTGCTTTCACGCTGTTTTTTTTTTTTTTCCTGCCTGTATATCTACATTTAACTCTTTACCTCCAAATAAAGAATGTCATCTCTGACCATGACTACATAAGAACAGCTCTTTTTTAAATCACTAGTTTCATTCATGTTCTGTCAGCAACTTCAAAATGTACTGCGAATAAATCACTTTGGAGCATTTATCTAAGGAATTGCCATTCTCACTCCCCACCCCATACCTTGGTGTTTCTTATCCATTCATACTCCCAGGTACTCTGAGTTCAGAAAGCAGCAGCTGACTGTGTAGCATGTGAGGATACCTATCCATGGGACCAGAGAAAGGGAGTGGATACAAGGAACATTAGGAGGGAAGAGCCTACAGGTTTTCATGACTGGAGGAATGGGAAAAGCTAGGGAGAAAGGAAAGAGTTCAACTTAAATCAGAGATTTCAAGCTGGGTGATAAAGAGTATCATGATACCACAAGCAGAGACAGAAAAGAAAAAAAAAACTGGTTTTGAGAGCAAGATGATGTATTTCATTTTAGATACAGAATTTTCAAACTGATGACAGGATGTCCAAATAGAAACATCTGGCAGAAAACTGCAAATGCAATAGTGCAGCTAAAAAGAAGGGTTGAGACTGGAGATGGTAATGTGATCATTTTCATTTATGCAATGGTTATGTCATTATAATAGATGAGATATCTGAAGAGGAGGGAAGGGAGACAAAGCAGAGCATGTGGCTAGATCTTTAAGGTATGAAGAAGAGAAGCCAGTGAAAGAAAGGAGAGGAAAGGTAATCAGAGAAACTGGATAGGAACTGTAGTAGCTCAGAGTTACAGAAGTCAAAAGAGGAAGATAATCAAGAAAGTAGAGATTCAGTTGCATGAAGCAGTAGGAAAAAAAGACCAGTGAAAATGAGGATCACAAAAAAATTAGGTGCTTGCTTTGTCAGCACATATACTAAAATTGGAATGATACAGAGAAGATTAGCAAGGTCCCTGTGCAAGGAGAACATGCAAATTCATGAAGTGTTCCATATTTATTAGGAGGCTATTGGTATGTTTTAGTAGAGCCAGATTTTAGGGTAATGAGGGAATGGGAAGACAGGTTATGACACCACCAGCAGAAATAGAAAAGAGAAGAATTGGTTTTGAGAGCAAAATGAAATATTTCATTTTAGACATGGAATTTTCAAACTGATGATAGGATATCCAAATAGCAACTGGCCAACAGAAATATAATGTGAACACATATGTAATTTAAAATTTTCTATTAGCCACGTTATTATTTTTTAAATCACTCTTCCCTTTAAAATCCTTCCACAGCTCTCCATTTATCCAGAATAAATTTAAACTCTTTAGTATACAAAGTCCTTCTAGGATAGTCTCTTATGCCTCCTGTAGCCCAGCCCCAATCTGCATTATGAAACAGCCGTATTGGGTTTCTGCAGTGCCTTACATGTGCCATGCTATCTCACATCTCTATATTCTTTCTCCTCTACCTATAGTCCACTGTTCCCCTGACCCCTGCCCTAGTATACCTTTCTACTCCTACTAATCCTTCAAGACTCAGCTTGTGTCACCTCCTCTGTGAAGCCTCCTCTAAATGCCAAACTCATTCTTCATTTTAACACCCTGCCTATCTTTCTTACAGCACTCATCACTCAGCACTGTGCTTTCTGGAAGCAACCAAGATACCCTTCAATAAGTGAATGGATAAACATAATGTGGTACATCATACAATATACTATTATTCAGTGATTTTTAAAAAGATAAATGAGCTATCAAGCCACAAAAGACATGGGGGAAACTTAACTGTATATTGCTAAGTGAAAGAAGGCAGTCTAAAAAAGCTACATACTATTTGATTCCAACTATATGACATCCTGGAAAAAACTATGAGGACAGGAAAAAGATGAGTGGTTTCCAGACTTAGGGGAGGAACGGAGGGATGGTGGGACATTGGAGATTTGGGGGGTGATGAAACTATTTTGTATGATACCGTAATGGTGAACACATGATATTACACATTTATCAAAACTCAGAACTTTATAATATAAAGAGTGAATCCTAATGTAAATTACAGACTTTTGTTAATAATAATGTGTCAATATTGGTTCATCAAGTGTAATCTAATTTAAGAGAAGTGAACTATTAACACAAGGCAGTATAAGAAGCCATAACATTTCAGAGGGCTGGATTACTAGAGGACTTGTGTTAATAGTTCATTTCACTGTCCTTAAAAGCAGGAATCATATTTCTTTGTGCTCTTGAATCAACAAAGGTGCCTAGCAGAATTCTACACTATAAGAATCATCTATCTATTCATTGACTTACGACTCTGGAGAAAATAAAAACCCTACCATGTTTGTAAAGTTTGAGCTTTTCCTTTATTTGGAAGATGAAAATATGCTACTTATTACCACCTTTTGACTTGCATAAACGGAATCTCTAATTCCTATTACAGAACTCTTATGTAATGTTAATTATAACGCTTATATTCTTAGCTGTTTTATCTACTATATTTCCCTGAAGACTGGCACATATTTTTTAAGCTTGTTGTTGAAATGGATTGAAAGGAAGCATGCTACACATATGACAGGACACACTTAGCAACATTATGACCTAAATTTTTTTTTCTTAGGTTGGGGAAATCCAAATATTTTGTTTGATTAGCAACATTAGTAGATATTGTGGTTCAGAAGAATATGGCAATCATATATTTATTACTAGTTTGAACTGTCATCCAATATAAAATAGTACTGCAAGTGAAGAACCAGGGAAAGCCAGATAAGAAGGTGTCTTGACTGGTTTAGTAAAGTATTCTCCATTCAAAGCATAAATAATATTTTGCTTCATGTTGACTATTGAATATACTCCATAGCCTCAAGCTAATATTGAATAGACACTGCTGTTAATCCATTACATATGTTCAATGTAATTAATCTTTTAAATATTATATCACTACAAAAGCTCATCAGGGCTCATCAATTTATACTAATTGAAGAAAAGCCTAACATGGTAAACAGTTAGAGTGATAAATCATCCTAAATTAATCTTAATACCTAAAATACACAGGGTAATTACATGATACCTAGTTGACTTCTTCACAACTTGCTTCAGTGAATAAATCTGAAATTAACATACTTGTTGCTGTGTCCTTGTGAACTATAAAAGACCTATGGAAAGTTCGTTCTAATAAATCATGAGATGCAAATTCACTGAGCATAGATTTCAGTGTGCATCTTAAAATTATTTCCTTTATTCATTTATTCACAAAAATATCAAGCAGTCCTCTTTCTAAGACCTAGAGAAGTGAAAGTATACATTTATAAGAGCACAGTGATGCTTACCTAGAGATACTATGGATAAGAAAAATGCAGGGTTCCACCGTGGTTACACTAAAAGGTAGTTTCTGTGAGTGGTAGACTAGAAAATAATCCAAAATCTTAGAATAAGTCCCCACTCATGTAGATGGCAAAAGCCTTCAGTTCCCTTCACCACAGACTTCCTAAAATTTCATGTATTGCACAAATTCTAAAATCTTATCATGATACTAAATTGGGTATTCACTATCAAGCAATAAATTGTTCAAATGGCTAATCTGATTTTGTCTTTTAAAAATACTGCATTTTCCACTTATTTTGAATACCAAAATGAATGGAGTATGTGTCACTCTGGCTCCTGGTACAAACAGACAGCTCACTCAAACCGTATAATTGAGAAGAATTTAATAGAGGTACTATTTACAGAAATATGGGAAGGGCTAAGGGAAACCAGTTAGGCATACTGTTTTATTCCAGAGCTTGCAACTGTGAGAAGGTATAACTCCCCTGGATCTGATGTGTACAGGCAGAAGATCGCTACTCAAACCTGGAGAGGAAAGGGCACTTGACAGGATCAATAGCCTTTAAAAGAGGAACCATTCAACCTATTGTGATATAGCAGGGAGAGCCCCTAGAGTATATATGTTCTGACATACCCTCTCTAGGGAGATTCCCACTGGCTGAACACAATCAGAAGCCAGAGGGCAAATGTGTTCTTTGATACAATCCTTACAGGTAAGTCCCCGGGCACAGAGAAGGTTGGGAAAAACAAAAGTAGAGAGTGAATCTGGAGAGCAAGTGGGAAATATTCAAGGTAGTAGTACTCTTGCTACAGGTAACAGAAAATATAATCAAGCTAATACAAGCAAACAAGGGAATTCATTGACTTATGTACCTTAAAAGTATAGGAGTAGCTCTATCTTCAAGCCCAGCTCAGCTGATCCAGCATCTCAAAGGATGTTACTGGGATTCAGTATCTTTCCATCTGTCAGCTCTGTTCTCCTCCATGTAGACTTCACTCAAAGCCTCCATGTGGTGGCAAGATATCTGATAGTAATTTCAGCTTGACATTCCAAAAAAATAATAAATAATAATTTAAATTAAACTAATAAAATTTTAAAAGGTCCTTTCAACACTTTAATCAGAGATCCTGGGCTTGACTACTGTTGTCCTAAATCAAGTCACCTGCCCATTCCTAAGCCAATCGATTTAATCGTAAGTATTAAGCAAGATGATTGGCCTGTCTTTAGACTCAGTGCTACAGGCCAACCACAGCCCAATGACAGAGAGTGAAGGAAGGGTGAGCCCTTGGGTACTATTACCAAAACTAGGAAAAATAGATACTAGGCAACCAAAAAACAACAAATAACCACTAAAGCCCACAGTACCATATTTGGAATCTAATTCTCTTCTTAGCTGTCAAGTATCATGATGTTCAGGAATATATGAACCTACCAGTTTAGGCTAAGTAGCATTTAAAAATATGATGACAACTTCTACCTTCTAATTTCCATATTTTATGCCAATAAAGACATGAAACAAATATTTATATATATACATTTATATAGAGATATATGTATATAAAACTTGCCATATGCAATAATTTGATTTGTTGTGTTATTAAATATTTCTATTGCCTTTCTTGATTTCATAAGCACTTTCCACAGCATAAGCATTCTGTTTAGCCTGCTAATCCCTGAAAAAAGAAAGCCATTTCTATTTTTGTTGTTAGTTATATTTTCTTCCCAAATTCCTTCTATTGGCATAGGAGGGTGAATTAATGAGTCAATTTGATGTTGGTTATAAAATAAATGACACTTTGGACTATATTACTCTGAAAAGGAAGTGTAACTTCTTTCCCATAACAAAAGGTTATGAAAACTAAAGATCACATAGTCATAGAAATTTAAAGCTGGAAATGTACAAGTTATTTTAGGCATTAAGAACCAATGAAACCCATGGCCAGGCACTGTGGCTCACACCTGTAATCCCAGTACTTTGGGAAGCCAAGGCAGGAGGATCACGAGGTCAGGAGCTCGAGACCAACCTGAACTATATGGTGAAACCCCATCTCTACTAAAAATATAAAACGTTAGCCAGGTATGGTGGTGCAGGCCTGTAGTCCCAGCTACTCAGGAGGCTGAGGCTGGAGAATTACTTGAACTCGGGAGGCAGAGGTTGCAGTGAGCCAAGATCATGCCACTGCACTCAAGCCTGGGCAACAGAGCGAGACTCTGTCAAAAAAAAAAACAAAAAAATCGAAGTGACCCTAAATTAGATAGCTTTTTATAATAAAATATTGTATAAATATAAGTTCATGTCCCAAAGAAATTATAGTATGATGAGGAAACAATGGTAGAGCTGCTGTATTTTAACCAGGTATACTACTACATGAACTTGCAACTCACAGTGAATTTTTCCAAGTGAGTGGCAAGGAACTATTAGAACTGAGCTTAGATGTGTATTTTCCTTAAATCATCCTGATGTTTAGAGAAGAAAAGCTTTAACCAAGTAGACACAGTATTCTGTTCTCTCAGATCATACTGATAGGGTAGATGGAGATTTTTATTGTAGCTGCATATGTGCTGATAAGACAAAGTGAAGTATGCAAGTATTTAATCATCACATCTTTAAAATGATAGAGAAGATCTTTTCTTTTTAGCTGTCTATGATGCTTTTTTTTTTTTTTACTTTTCCTTTCAATAAAATACCTACATATTACTTTGTAAATTGCTTACCTACACAAAGTGCATTAGCTTCGCACAAATTGGTTGGCTGGTTTCATGTTTCTCTACAGAATAAGTACATTTCTAAACTTATTCAGTAATGAATCTAAAGCTATATGTTTAGAAGAGCAATTGGGGAGCAGGATATCATTTTATTTTAGCCTGTTTAACAAGAAACAAACTGAGATGCACCAAAATGAAACAAACTGAGATGTACCAAAATAAATAGTGCACTTAGCACTATTTAAGATTGCTGTCTTTTTGCCCTCTTCCTCTTCCCTAGTTGTTGCTGAGCTGGGAGTCTTAATAAATGCCACCATGCCATCCTGAGAGAAGAGTTGTGTACTTTGAATTTTAACTGGTCTCATTCTTAGGAGCTGGTGTCCTTGGAGATCATGTCTCCCCACTGTGTTGATAATCTACTGAGATGTGGCAGCATTTTCTTCTGATCTTCTCGCATCTTCCCTAGGGGTTTCCTCATCCTGGCTGAGGAAGGGAATAAGTCTCCCCCAAGTCTGTTTAGTTCCACTTTCTCACCTATATTCTATGCCCTTTCTTTCTTGTGGACACAGAGAAACATTCACTGCTTTTTTCTATGCCTCTTGGACTCCACAGGGTCCCAGGGTTGTCCAGCAGGTATTCACTGTTCTAAAGCATCACTTATGCATTTTCTGATTCATTTTTTTCAAGCTGCCACAGCATGGTAAACCTCAGCAAGCCTACTAGAGCTCCAGAGAGAAAGTGTAAGACACAGAGACTAGACTCATCAGA
Source organism: Piliocolobus tephrosceles (assembly GCF_002776525.5). Classification (NCBI taxonomy): domain Eukaryota; kingdom Metazoa; phylum Chordata; class Mammalia; order Primates; family Cercopithecidae; genus Piliocolobus; species Piliocolobus tephrosceles. The sequence goes on along the minus strand of NC_045435.1, from coordinate 106,280,483 downwards.
GGAAGACAGGGAGAAGAAATTTACCTCTACTCTCTTCCTTCATTGTACTTGCACCAGAATTTATTCCAAGGCAGAAACCAACAGGAAAAAAAA
>NC_045435.1:106208929-106280290 GCF_002776525.5 Piliocolobus tephrosceles | reverse complement strand
TTGTTTGTTTGTTTGTTTGTTTGAGATGGAGTCTTGCTCTGCTGCCAGGCTGGAGTGCAGTGGCGTGATCTCGGCTCACTGCAACCTCCCTCTCCCAGGTTCAAGCGATTCTCCTGCCTCAGCCTCCTGAGTAGCTGGAACTACAGGCGTGCACCACCACACCTAGCTAATTTTTGTATTTTTAGTAGAGACGGGGTTTCACCACGTTGGCCAGGATGGTCTCGATCTCTTGACTTCACGATCTGCCAGCCTCGGCCTCCCAAAGTGCTGGGATTACAAGCGTGAGCCACCACGCCCGGCCTCAATTTGTACACATATTTAAAATAGCTCTTTAAAAGTCCAAGTCCATTAATTTTGCCTGTTTCTAGAACTGTTTCTATGAATGGATTTTTCAAACCTGGTTATGGGTCACATTTTCATGGGTTTTTTTTTGTTTGTTTTTGCATGTCTAGTAACTTTTGATATCTATATATATATATTGGACATGTTGAATTGCATTGTTTATTTTGAAACTTCCTTTTCAACTTTGTTAAGAAGGGTCTAGAATAGATTTTACCAGAAGACTACTTTTAGCCCTTCTTCTTATGACTAAAACCAAAAAGGGGTATGGCCTTTTGGCAATCTCTAATGAATTGTCTGAGTGTTCCACAGGGTCTTTCCACCCTAGTTGTTCAGTCCTGTGAAATTCTGATACTTGTTCAGCTTATACCTTCCCAGTAATTATTCTTTCCCTGGTAATTGTTCTTTGGTCTTGTGGAGTCTCACCCTATATTTGTGCAGATTAGTAATCAAATACTCAAAAGGAACCTATGCAGATTTCTGGAGTTCTTTCGCTGCTTAGCTCTCTCCTCTTTGGTCTCCTGCCCATAAATTTCAGCTGTTTGAGCCTCTCCAAACTTTAATATCTGTCTCATCATCTCAGCAAAGCTGCCATGCTCTGTCTGGGTTTTACCTCTCTGCACCTTGCCCAGTAAGTGGCTCTAACCAGAAAACCCAGCACTAATAACAGTTAGCTAGTGTATTTTTCTTCTCTCAGACAGTGCAATCCTTCATGGCCTGTTGTCCAATATCTAAAAGCAGTTGTTTCATATAATTTTGTTGTTTCCTTTCTGTGGCAGGGGATTTGTTATGGCAGAAGGGTTAGTCTTGTACCAGTTCCTCAGTCATAGCTGCAATCAGGAGTCAAGGCTTTTGACTTTCTTCATGTATACTATTATTGACAGTCTGTAAAACAATAGTTACCCTTCTATGGTAAGTGCCCCACTGAGAAAAGCATCACCATTTAATCATGTAGACCAGGAAAAAACATCAATAATTCCTAAGTCATGCCGCCATACTTTATCCCCAGTTGCCATAGGTCTGCAAACTAGATTTATTGTCAAATTCTATTACTACTGCAATGACTATAATCCAGGTATGTGACATAGTAAGACAGGGCTAGAAGTCTGATTGACAATACAGGACAAAAGATAATTTACTGGAACAGAGGAAGAAGATGGGTACAGGAGCTAGAAATTACTTCCAAAAGAACAGTAAAGGAACTGAGTACTGTTCTTTTCTAATTAAACTGAAAAAAGTTCCCTGGGGAGCTGGTATTGGATCACTTCATGGTGTTTGGGAAAATAAAAAATAAGTGTGTGGAAGAGAGTAAATGGATGCTAAAGTGAGGAAGAACTAAGACAATTTTCATAACTCCCTCCAAGACCTAAGATGTGACATGGTAAGGCCAGCCTTAGAGAGGAAGTGTGTCATATGCCCCAAGTGAACATGGGTCTTGCATGGATCTTAGAGAAACTGAAATGAACATCCATGATAGAGTTTTAGGAAAGCTGAAAGTTACATACAACCTAAATGGACAAGCATGCCAAAAATATCACATATGAGTTCTCAGAACAGATAAGGCATCAATGTTTGAAAAAGACAAAGAGGTTTATAAAAGACAGACTGTCCAGAGATATCTCAGCAGCAATATCCTGTCAATCCACTCAGTATTATCTATACAAAACATATTTTTAAATAATTTTAATAGAATCTATCATAAGAAAATCTGTCTCCTAGTTCAACTCTCTTGCTCCATGAGAACTGGGAAAAGAGTTTATGTAAACCAAGACTGTTCCACAAAACAAATACCCTAGTAAATGATACAGAAATTTCACTGATACAGTTTGTACAACACTAGCTCCAAGGGTCCTACAGAGACTATTTTGTTATGCAATTCAGAAAATGAGTTATCTTTAATTTAGCCTGAAATAAAAGGCAATGACAATGGCTTAGAAATATCTTAATTATACAGAGATAGTCAAGGTGATGGTATATATTTTTGTGAAATTATACTATTTTATTGTGAATTTTTTTCTTCCCTATATCTTTAAATTATAAAAGACTACTAGTTATTTTATTCTGTGGAGCTGATGGAAGCTATAAAAAACAGTATACTTTTCCTTTCATATCCAAGTCCACAGGTTTAGAATTAAGGAAAAGATTCCTCAGGATGAAAGTAAAACATCAGTAATAACCACTCACATGATCTTTTTTCAACTGGGATTTTCCTATGATTTGTTCATTACTGAATTCCCATCACCTACAGCTATTTGGAACAAATTGATAGTCAAATGTTAGGCGAATTTCTGAGTTACAATTCTCACATTCATGCTAGTCACCATGATGCCAATGAAAATGAATACAACAAATTCTGGACTGTTGGCTAATGAATAGTCTCTGAAAAAATAAAAATAAAAACATAGCCAAACAACTTTCCTAAGATAATGGTGTTTCTTTTGTTTGTTAGAGGTAAAATGTGGCCACAGAAACAGACATGAAATGGTTAACAGCAAAATTCTAGGCTGCTACAATTAGGAATGGCTTTGATCACTTAGAAAAGGAAGTCACCTGGAGTCAATGACCCAGGCAAAATCGGTCATCACATGACCCAAAATTTTCTACTCAATGCTTGACACATAAATTATTGTTCAGAAACCACCATGGAGGATAAGGAATATCTTTAAGTTCTAGACCTTGAAAGGGGCAAAATAAAAAAGCATTATAAGCTTAGAAATTTTGTTGATAAAGGCCTTTAAATGAACTCAAAGCAATTTTAGACCAAAAGACTATGAAATCTCTACCATTCATATTATAACTCTGATATAAGTAAGAAATGATGATGCAACTCAGATTGATATTGGCTGTAAGTGTGGAACCCAGTAGATTAAATGAGGCAGAATTTCTATACATTCCTAGCGACTTCAGCTGTTCCTCAAATCATGTGATTTCCAGCTGCTTCACCATCATGGGGCTGTAATGCTTTAAACAGGTTTCATTGTCTTAAAATATGACATTGAAGTAGGACATAATTGCGATGGTTAATTATGTCAACTTGCCTGGGCCATGGTGCCCAGATAGGTAGTCGCACATTATTCAAAATGTTTCTGTGAGGGTGTTTGGGATGAGGTTAACATTTAAATTGATGAACTCTGAGTAAAGCAGATTGCCCTCTATCATCCGAGTAAGGCCTTATCCAGCTAGCGGAAGAACAAAAGACTGACTTCTATCAAGAAAGAGGGCCATCTACCAGCAGATAGCCTTCAGACTTAAACTGCAGCATTAGCTTTTCCTTGGTCTCCAGCTTGCCAGTCTATCCTGTATACTTTCATTTGCCAGCCACCTAAATCACATGAGCCAATTCCTTAAAATAAATTTCCTTCTAAATACACATATACCCATCTTATTGGTTCTGCTTCCCTGAAGAACCATAATGTGAGAAATATGCAGATATGTGTCCCATAAGCTTGGACTACCATAGAGAGCCTATCCCTAGTCACAGATACCATGAAATGAACAATTATTAACACAAGATAAAAGACAAAATCCAAATGTAAACCTGGAGTGGCAGATAAAGGAACAAAGCCAGAGGATTACATTTGTCTAGCTGGCACATCATTCAACTCATATTTGAGCTTATTTTAAAACAAACAAACAAAAATTTTCCATGAAGTCAAGGTAAAAAAAAAAAAAAAAAAATCCACCTCCCTGCTTCTGAAGTATCTAGTCACCATGCTGCCTGAACCTGTCTAGAAAGCACTTTTATTTCAGGTTTGACCTGCAATATGGGCTACTTTTTTGTTATATTACCCTTTGCCAGTTGCTATAATACCCAACGACATGTTTTGTTTACCATAAATACCTCCAAGCCAACAGATAGTCCCATTGCCCAGAACTGAAGTTTATTTCCAGTCCCCCACTTCAATCCAACCTGGTTAACTAAGTCTTTCTCACCCACATATATGACATACTATGACCCATCCATTACTCTGAGTGTGATATTTACACATAAATATTTGTACATAGTCATTCATTCATTCAAACGCATTTATTTAGTATCTGCTATGTGCCAGGCACTGAGCACAGAGCCATGAAGTATGGAGTACAGAGCCATGAACAAGACTGATATGGCCCTGCCTTCATGAATCTTATATTTTAGTGGGGAATACAGACAATCAATAAGGAAATAAATTATGATAAATGTATGCTAGAAATAAATGGAGTGCTGTGAGAAAGAAGAAGTACCCTTAAGTTGAGAACTGAAGATAAAGAGAAATTAAAGTGAGGGAAGAGTATTTTAAAAAACAAGTACAAAAAAAAAAGAGAAAAAACAAGTACAAAAGCTATGAGGTGGGGAAAATTTGGTGTATTTAGAAAATACCAGAAAATCTATGTGGTTGAATTCTGATGACTGATGAAAAGGGTTGAAAATGAAAATGAGTTAGGAAACACAGACAGAGACAAGATCATGGAGGGCTTTATAATGAGTTTACTTGGGCAAAGAATGGAGCCCTCCTGAACTTAGAAATAAAATTACTTTCTGAGAAAGTGAAACCATGAGAGATCAAAGCATAATGAATAAGATACACCATCTGTGGAAATGACTACAGTCAGAAAAGAAAGTGTATGTGTGTAGAATTTGAGAAATGTACAGTTCTTTTTTCTATGTCTAGGACTGCCATCTAGACATAGAGTATACTTTAGTGACTAAAGTATAGCCATAGAAAACATTGATTAGTATATTATTATAACTTAAGCTGAAACCTAATCAATGATATAGAATCCTGCCAGAAGAACTAACCTGTTAAAAAGTCTAAGATATTCCTTAAAGCAGGGGTCTCCAGCCCCTAGACCACAGACAGGTACCAGTCGATGGCCTGTTAGGAATCAGTCCGCACAGCAGGGGGTAAGCAGCAGGCAAGAGAGCGAAGTTTCATATATTTTTACAGCCACTCCCCATCGCTCACATTAGCGCCTGAACTCCACCTCCTGTCAGATGAGCCGCGGCATTAGATTCTTATAGGAGTGAATACCCTACTGTGAACTGCACATGCAAGGGATCTAGGTTGCACACTCCTTATGAGAATCTAATGCTTGATAATCTGTCACTGTCTCCCATCATCCCCAGACGGGACCATCTAGCTGCAGGAAAATAAGCTCAGGGCTCCTACTGATTCCACATTATGGTGAGTTGTACAATTATTTCATCATATATTACAATGTAATAGTAACAGAAAAAAGAGCACAATAAATGTAATGCACTCGAATCATCCCAAAACCATCCCCACTGCCCCAGTCCATAGAAAAATTGTCTTCAATGAAATCGGTCCCTGGTGCCAAAAAGGTTGGGGATCGAGGATCGCTGACTTAAAGGTAACCTCTCCAGCCATCATTTGTTGTGTGTGAGGGAGAGGGGGTTGGAGACAAAAAGGAAAATATATTACTCGGCTGAGTTCTCAGTATCTTACTGTCTATTTTATATACTGGGCTTCCATTTTAAGAAAGTTAAAACAAAATTGAAAGCAGTTTTCAAATATACACATAGTAGCAGTCATATTCCCAATATATTTGCTATTAATCAGTTATATATATAGCATACGTATACATGTATATTTTATATGTTATATACAAGTGTGTGTGTGTAAAAGAGAGATTAAAGAGAGAAAGAAAAGGATGCCAGGTAAGCACAGTTTTTGATTGTCTTAGAAGAAATACACATGCAGAGGAAATGAATGCATAAGATTACATAGTTTGATGAAATCAGTCATTAAAAACACCCAACAGGTTGCTTTTGTTCTTATTTTGGGCTCACAAACAAGCTTCTGACTGAAGTTGGCTTTCCACAGGAGAATATATTGATACTCAATATGAGTTTCTGATTCACATAACATTTATAGTTCACCCTTAATACACTGTCAATGTGATTTCTAAGTCAGTGTTTAGTTTGGTTAGTGTGTATCGGTATGTCGAGCCTTACTTGAATTTCTGCACTTGAAAAACTTAGGATCAGTATCCAAAACTCAATCTACCTCACGGAACTGCCACACTGATACTTCCAAACAGTGATCAGCCAGTCCCTGCCTGTGACTTCTGTGGCTGGTCCCTTTTCTAACTACAACTAAAGGAACTGTAAAGAATAACATTCATTTAAAGAGACCAAGCCACAGTAGGAATCCACACTTACCAGTACTGCAATACAATAGGAAAATAACTTCATACTGATTTCATAGAAAAAGAAGCACACTGGCTTAAAGGGAGACATGCAGTTTTAGCACCTGAACTGTTTTCATCATAGAACAGTGAATGTTAAGGGTTAGATCTCAAAGTTCATCTCATCCAACCCCTTAGTTTTAAAGGTGGCAAGAGAGGCATGGAAGATTAGATTATTTACCCAAAATACAGCTGGGACTTCTGGGCTAAGCTCTTTCCACTGTGATAACTTCCTATTTCACAATAGTTGCTCACACTCTTTATTTATTTATTTATTTATTTATTTGAGACAGAGTCTCACTGTGGTTTCCCAGGCTGGAGTGCAACAGTGCCATCTTGGCTCACTGAAATCTCCACCTCCTGGGTTCAAGCGATTCTCCTGCATTCAAGCGATTCTTCTGCCTCAGCTTTCTGAGTAGCTGGGATTACAGGCATGCGCCATCACGCCCAGCTAATTTTGCATTTTTATTAGAGACGGGGTTTCTTCATGTTGGTCAGTCTGGTCTCGAACTCCTGATCTCAAGTGATCCGCCCACTTCAGCCTCCCACTTCAGCCTCCCAAAGTGCTGGGATGACAGGCATGAGCCAATGCGCCCGGCCCTACACTCTTAATCTTCTTGCAGCTGTTGAAACTTCACATTCTTATTCTATGCATCGACATGTAATTTTTTAAATGAAATTATGTTTCCTAAGAAATAAGAAGACATCCTATAAAACTTTCTCCATTTTATTATGAGCAATAGGTATTTAATCAATTCCTGCCTAGGTAACAGCCAAAGTGATACTCTTATAATGAAAGGCATAATATGCCCTCCTCCTTAAAACCCTGAAGCTACTCCCAACCACTAGCAGTAAAAGCCAAGTTCTTTCAATGGCCTACAATGCCCCACACCTCCATCCTCCATGCTCATTCTGTTCCTGCCACACTGTCTTCCTTGCTCTTTCTCAAATACATCAAATACCTTCCTGTCTCAGGACACTTGCATTGGCTGTTCCCTCTGCTTGGAACTCTTTTCCCTCAAACAAGTTGAATGACTAACTCCTCATCTACTTCAAATCTTTGCTCAAATGTCACCTTCTTAATTAGACCTGCTATAACTAATCAAAACTACTACACCCATCCCCCTGTACTTCCAATGCCCCTTACCCTGACTTACTTCTTTCTCTATAGGCTCTATCACCTTCTAATACATGCACTATATCATTTACTTACTTATTATGTTTATTACTCATTATATGTCTCCCTCCAGAATATAAACTCCAGAGAGGAAGGAAGGTTGGTATATTTTTTTCACTATTATATCCCTTACATCTAAAATACAGCCTAAGCCTCAAATATTTAGTAAATGAATAAATTAATGCATTTGGCAATTTGACCATTATGTCTACAGATAATCAAAGGCTATGTCTAATGTGGCCCAGATCAAGGTTAAATCATTTCCCTGATAATCCTGGATCTTCCAATGAATTCCATTAAGAAGGGCAATATACTAAGCCAGTAATATATTTCTACTCCCTGAAATTCTCCTTTAGTGCTGCCGTCAATAAAATAAAAAATAATTAGTGTTTAAAAATTAGAAGATGACCAATTGCTTTCATTTAAAGGAATATCTAAATTGCATTTTAAAAATCAAAGCAATCCAGAATGTATTGACAAAGAATACTATTTATTTAGCATTAAACTTTCAATTCTTTTGGTGATAATCCTAACATGTTCTCTGATATAGCATTCTGAGAAACTGCTACAAGAATCTAAGAATCTAAGAGGGGTGTGTGTGTGTGTGTATGTGTGTGTGTCTTTATGAGCAGTCATGACCAAGAACCTGATAATAAGCATCTTAACCTATTCCTTATCAGTATTATATACATCTTTCGACTTTTTTTCTAACAATCATGATAGATTTAATCTGAAATACCTTCATTCTATTTCCTCATCCTTTTTGTAAACAAAGACAAACATGAAAGAAATGCTAGCTGAGACTAGCACTGCAGATGGTCACTACAGCTGGTTTAAAGTTGCACATCTCCAGGAATGCCACATACATTGAACATGGATTATAATGTAACTGTATCACTATTCTGGCCCCTTGTCCTGAATTTGTGCAATATTCACCTCTGGGTCTGTTTAGAACCATGTTGAATTGAAATTGAAATCAGTAATCTTTCTTCTTAGAAAAAAATAACTCAAGATTACTAAGTTAATCAATTCTAATGGGATATGAACTGATTTAAATTAAAATAATATCCTCAAAACATTTATCAGTCACTAAAAGGTGGAGACAGTGTTAGAGATACCATTATCTCAAAATGACTGTATATAATAGGGTCACAGTTCCCCATCCCTAAATCCTTGTTTAGTTAGCACGTTTTCTGGTGGAGGATATAAAACTGGATACCATGATGATCTTATAGCACCCTCAAGTGGATTAGACTGACAATGTTTTTCTTCTTGAAGAAAGGTGTCGGCCTGTGATATGAAAAAGAAATAAAAGCTGGGAGAATCTTTTCAAGCATAAACTACTGGAACGAATGAAGATGTGCCAAGATTTATCAGAAGGGCTTGCAGTTTGAATTATTCCTCTAACAATGGGGATAGATATTTGGCTGAGTTAGCCATATCTTCCATTTAGTATTCCTCATTCTTTCTTGAGTCACTTCAGGACAGCTTTGAATAGTGTTGAACATAGATAGCTACCTTATATGGTAGCAAATCTGTAATCTAAACCTTTTACACCATGTGCTTAGAAATCAAATCAAGTGGCCCCATTATAGGAAAAAAAGAGTTCATGGTGATCTTTAGATAATAACATAATGATGGATATTTGTATTAGAGTTCACCAGAGAAACAGACAACAGGAGATACACACACACACACACACACACACAATGAAGACTTAGCTCATACAATTATAGAGGATTATGGAGGCTGGGAAGTCGTGATCACTAATCTGCAAGCTGGAGACCCAGGAAGACTGCTGGCATAATTTAGTCTGAGTCCAAAGGTCAACGAGAACCAATGATATAAATCCTACTCTGAGGGCAAAAGAAGATGAAATGAGATGTCCCAGCTCAAACAGTGAGGCCAAAAAGGGGCAAGTTTTCCCTACTTTTGCCTTTTGTTCTACTCAGGCCCTGAATTTTTTTTTTTTTTTTTTTTTTTTTGAGACACTCTCACTCTGTCACCCAGGCTGGGAAAGGTTCACTGCAGCTTCAACTTCCCAGGCTCAGATGATCCTCCCACCTCAGCCTCCTGGGTAGCTGGAACTACAGGCATGTGACACCGCAGCTGGCTAATTTTTTATTTTTGGTGGAGGCAGAGTTTTGCCATGTTGCCAAGGCTGGTCTCAAACTCCTGGGTTCAAGCAATCTGCCCTCCTGGCCCTCCCAAAGTGCTGGGATTACAGGTATGAGCCACTGATCCTGGCCCCTCAATGGATATGCTGATGACCAACTACACTGCAGAGGACAATCTACTTTACTGAGTCCACCAATTCAAATGCTAATGTTATCTAAAAACACTGTCGCAGACATACCCAAAAATAGTCTTTAACCAACTATCTGGACATCCCCTGATCCCCTGAAGATGACACATAAAATTAACTACAGGTTGAGCATCCCTACTCCAAAAATCCAAAATCCAAAATGCTCCAAAGTTGGAAACTTTTTGAGCACTCACATGATGCCACAAGTGGAAAATTCCACACCTGACCTTATGTGGTAGATCCCAGTCAAAATGTAGGAACATGACACCATGTTTACTCAGCGTCCCAAGGGGAAAATAAAATTACCTTCAAGTTATGGGTATAAGGTGCATATAAAACATAAACGAATTTTTTGTTTAGACTTGAGTCCCCAAGGTATCTCATTATATATATGCAATTATTCTAAAATCTCAAATTCAAAACACTCTGGTCCCAACCAGTTCAGATAAGGGATACCTGACCTATGTCATAATTTTTTTAAATAAAATAAGTTCCATACAATATTTTAAAGCTACATCATTAAAGAGCATGGTTTCGCTGACCTTCTAAATAGCATGGTATGGTAGAAAGAGTACTAGAAACACAGCTAGACAACATGTATTCTAAAGTTAGTTTTTGAAAAATGAAAGCATTTATTAACCTCTCCATATTTGTTTCTTCATTTTTAAAATGGCAGAGTAGAAAAAGCAAAGGCTACTAGTTGGTGGTTTCTTAGTGTATTAGTCAACATCCTTGGTTCCAAACTACAAATTTCCTCATCTTGCTTAAGCAACAAAAAGGGACTATTTTCAGGAAAATAAAGAGAGTAATTGGAGAAGAACAAAGTTGGAGAACTGGCACTACTTGACTTCAAGACTTACTATAAAGCTATAGTACTTAAGACAGTATGGTATTGGCGAAAGAATAGATAAATAGATCAACGGAACGGAATAAAAAGCCCAGAAATAGACCTACATAATACATAAGTACTGTCAACTGATCTTTAACAAAAGTAAAAAGGCACTACAATGGAGAAAAGAGATACTCTTTTCAGCCAGTAGTGCTGGAACAACTGGACATCCATATGCAAAAAATGAATCTATACACAGGTCTTACATCCTTCACAAAATTAAATCAAAATGGATTATAGATCTAAATGTAAAATGCAAAACTATAAAACTCTTAGAAGATAACATAGAAGAAAATTGGCTGGGCACAGTGGCTCATGCCTGTAATCCTAGCACTTTGGGAGGCCGAGGTGGGCAGATCACGAGGTCAGGAGATCGAGACCACAGTGAAACCCTGTCCCTACTAAAAATATAAAAAAAAATTAGCCGGGCGCGGTGGTGGGCGCCTGTAGTCCCAGCTGCTCGGGAGGCTGAGGCAGGAGAATGACATGAACCCAGGAGGCGGAGCTTGCAGTGAGCCGAGATCACGCCACTGCACTCCAGCCTGGGCGACAGAGCTAGACTCCATCTCAAAAAAAAAAAAAAAAATAGAAGAAAATCTAGATGACTTTGGATTTGGTGATGACTTTTTAGATACAATACCAAAGTCATGATCCATAAAAGAAAAAAAACTGATAAGCTGGATTTCATTAAAATTAAAACTTTCTACTCTGCAAAAGATACCACTGGGAGAATATAAAGATAATCCACAGGCCAAGAGAAAATATTTTCAAATATATATATACATATATATACACACACACAAAAAAAAAATCTCTTAAAACTCAACAATAAGAAAACATACAATCGAATTAAAAAATGGGCTAAAGACCTTAAAAGACACCACACCAAAGAAGATATACAGATGGCAAATAAGCATATAAAAAGATGTTCCACATCATGTATCATCAGGGGACTGCAAATGGAAATAACAATGAGATACCACTACAAATCTATTAGAATGGTCAAATTTCAGCATCCTGACATCAAACGCCAGTGATGATGTGGAGCAACAGGAACTCTCATTAATTGCTGATGGGAATATAAAACGGTACAGCCACTTTGGAAGACAGTTTGGTGCTTTCTCACAAAACTGAACATACTCTTACCACACAACCCAGAAACTGTACTCCTTGCTATTTATGCAAAAGAGTTGAAAACTTATGTTTACTAATAACATGGACATGTTATAGCAGCTTTGTTCATAATTGCCAAAACTTGGAAGAAACTAGTATGTCCTTCAATAGGACAATGGATAAATTGTTTTATAAATCCAGCAAATTGAAAACTATTCAGCACTAAAGATAAATGAGCTATCAAGCCATGAAAAGACATGGAGGAAACTGAAATGCATATTACTAAGAAACCAGTCTGAAAAGGCTATATACTATATGATCTCAAATATATAACATTCTGGAAAAGGCAAAAATACGGACACAGTAAAAAAAAAAAATCAGTGGTTGTCAGGGGTTCCAAGAAGAAAAAGAAAAACGGAGCACAGAGGATTTTTAGGGTGGCAAAACCACTTTATAATACATTATAATGGTGAATATGTCATTACACATTTGCCCAAACCCACAGAATGTATGACATCAAGAATGAAACCTAAAATAAACTATGGACTTTGGATGATAAAGAGGTGTCAGTGTAGGTTCATCAGTTTAACAAATGTACCACTCAGGTGGGGGATGTTGATAATGAGGGAGGCTATGCATGTGTGGGGGCAGGGGATACATGGGACACTTTTTACTTTCTCCCCACTTTTGCTTTTAACCCAAAATTGCTCTAAAAAATAAAGTCCATTTTTTCTAAAAAGAAGACAGCCTTTAAAAGATACTGAAAAATTAAAGTTAGAAGTATCGTAATAGACTTCTAGGACCTTATTTGGTACCCACCATCCCTGATAGACACACACTCCAACATTAACCCCAGCTAAAGGTGAGGCCTTGTTGAAACTGTTGGCATCAGGATCAAGAACCAGAAACAATCTATCTACAAATATTTCTCATAAAGTCATGGATTATTTGTATATTCTTAACAACTGGTTATAAAAGTTTCTGAGATGTAAAAAAAAAAAAAAGACTTTATCTTTTGCAGATGATGTCACTAGCTGTACAAGTTATTTGGGGAAACTTGGGAGATCCAAGAAAAGCTACAATGAGATATGCTGCTTCTCCCACTTCTTTATGTGGCTACCTTGCTTCCCCTAAGTTTCTGCGTTCTTTGCTAAAGAAATCAGGAATTTACTCTGTGTGTGGGGGTGTATGTGTGTGTGTTGTACACACAGAGAGGCACCAGGGGTTTCTTCCCACCAATCTATAGCCTACCTGAAATGACACACTTACATAACCAAATGTCTATAATTAAAATATCCCTACCTACCTCCATTTCACACTTGCTGTCTCCAGAATGCATCTTGCTTTTTCACACCTCTACTTCTTTAATTATATTGCCCTCTGTGCCTGGACTGCACATAGTTGCCTCCCCCTCTCTCCTCTTACCCCCAGCAACTCTCACTACCTCATTTCACAGAAAAGAGGGATCTATGCAGACACCCTAGTAGGTGTCCACAATAGCACTTACCACTGTGCCATTATGTGTTTCTTCTTATGTCTAATCCTGTGTTGGACTGTGAACCACTCAAGAACCAGAATTGTTTTCTTTACCTTTATATCTCTAGGGTCTAGAGTGTTTATTAAAGAATGTACCTATGTGTTTATTTAGAAATGGAATTTAACACTTACAATAAAAATAGGCAAAGGAACCAGACATCAAAGATCTGACCGCTTTAAATGTCCTGTCTTCTTCCCCCAACCCCATCCCACACTTTCCCCTGTCCCTCTCCTCAACATATTCATTTAGTTATTCATATTGCTTAATTTGGAAACATTTCTCAAAAAAGATATTTTTTAAGGTAAGGCAAGAAGTAAAAAACAAAAACAGTATTTTCTTCCTCACCCACTTGAGAAGGCCCATATGTGGGACTGGTTTTTCTAAAATGAGAAGCAAAGCTAGTCCCATTTCCTTTCCTCACTCCCTCCAGTCCTATGTCAAAGATCCAGTGCTCTATCCCCTTCTAAGTCAAAGGGGTGTCTGTCTCAGAAGAAAATGAATTCAAATACACCTGTAACTGTAAAAGGCTTTATCCTCTGCGATGGGAGTGATATTCTGGAAGTAAAGAATAAGACTGCCTTTGGCACCCAACTAATGGGGCTACTTTCACATAAGGAACTAACCAAAGACAGAAAATCCCACCCTGAGTTTTGAGTACATTTGCTTAAAGTTCATTTCTTCTGTCACTACTATACGAAAAATATCACTCCAGATAAATGCTGCATACCCCCTAAAAGGAGCTGCTTTCTATGTTCATGGCCATTTTAGGTGTTCAAGATATGAGGTGGGGGAGGGTTATCCTAGTGTTGGAATTAGGAAGAAGTATAGACTATCCCATAGTGATAAAACCATGTGCTACTAAAGAATGGCCTCAGAAGGTGACATTCCCAGGCTAAGTAACACTGTTTGGCATCTGGTTCTCAGACACTGGTTTCTTAGTCCCTCCAAAAAATGAGGTCCTTGATCACAGATTGACTCTAACATAAATCACGTATTTACCAAGCTGTCTATAATCATTTTTAGTGGTCAGCTTTCCTTTTGAGCGACAGCATTCTTTCCTAAAAACAACCATTCTCTAGAGTTATGGCTTAAAACCAGTCTGTACCATTTATTAAAGTTGATATGCCTATAGAAGCTTGAAATTTATTTATTTATTTATTTTTTGAGATGGAGTCTCCCTCCAGCGCCCACGCTGGACTGCAGTGGTGCCATCTCAGTCCATTACAACCTCTGACCGCGGGATTCAAGCGATTCTCGTGCCTCAGCCTCCCGAGTAGCTGGGACTACAAGCATGAGCCACCACGCCCGGCTAATTGTTGTATTTTTAATAGAGACGGGGTTTCGCCAGAGTGGCCAGGCTGGTCTCTGAACTCCTGACCTCAAGTGATCTGCCCTTGGCCTCCCAAAGTGCTGGGATTACAGGTGTGAGCCACCGCGCCCAGCCCAAATTTATCTTTTACAGTTGCATTCTTGTTTGTTGCATTTTCTCAAATTTCAGTAAACTGCTTACCTATTTGCCTGGGTTTTCCACAAAACAGTGTGTCACTATCGATTATGTTCTGGACTAGATTTCCTATACAAAAGTGGTAACACAGTGAAGGGCAAGTTGATTTCCTCAAACATGGTGGGAAGCGAGGAGACTAACTGCCACCGTTTATTTCTGCTCAAGAGGACTATACTGAACTATTTGCATTGCGCATATTTAAATGGTACAAATTTTATACTGGAATAAAATGAAGCTACATGATCTCAAAATTAGGGTTGAGACCTTCTATATGATAAAGTACTCAATCCAGCAACTCTGCCTGAGAAGATCAATTAATACTTCGTTTGGAACCCTAACTCCAGCCTCTTACTGTCTGTGTGACATTGAGCAATTTACTGACACTCTCTGAGCATGTTTCCTCGTCTTCTAAAATGAAAAAGTACAATAGCTACCGTAGTGGTTGGGTTCTTAAGTCAATAAGTAAGGGGATGTTCAGAGACCAGCCTGGCCACCCTGGCGAAACCCCGTCTCTACTAAAAATACAACAATTAGCCGGGAGTGGTGGCTCATGCTTGTAGTCCCAGCTACTCGGGATGCTGAGGCACGAGAATCGCTTGAACCCCGCGGACCTAAGTTGAAATTCCCTTTGAAAATCACCTCAATTGTCCATAAGTACAGTATATTGACTTTTGCGTACACATCACTACACAGTAAGTCCTACAGACACTAAATTTTGAGCAACCATTGAAATACACTAAATAAGAAATGAATGTATACATTATAGTTACTGTAAAACTTGAATGGCATATGCACATGTCGAGACATTAAAGCCATCCTGGTTTTAGAACTCACAATCACTAACAGTACATGGGGTATGGATGGAGAACACCACTACAGGTGCTTAACAAATGTCCGTGTCCCTCCTTCCTTCTGTACGTTAAAAGACCTGGAAACCTTCCCGGAGCAGCCGGCTGAATGCGGCTACGTCAGGGACATAGGTATTGATTCACGCAGAGTACTTCGAGGGAAGAAGCTTGTGCGACTCGTTTGGGGTTCTTACCCTGGCATTGGCACTTAGAAGCACCTTGAGGAATACGAAAAGGAATTATTGTTTACCCTAGATTAGCGCTGGAGCTATTTCGACGTAATAGCGACCCCAAGTACATTTGAAAAATCAAACTTCTCACATACATCACTTCCTGGAAGCCCTATTCAGCCTTTAGCCCAAGCAACGCTGAGCCCAATCCTTCAGCCTTCCGTAGTCTCGCTCGGTTTTGCGAGATCGAGGCTGAGCTCCGCCGCGCCGCCGTGGGGGCGGCCCCAGAACACTTCCGGGTGTAACTGGTTGTGCTCTCTGTGTACTTCCGGCGGCCTCTAGACGGTTTCTTCTGCTTCCCGTACCACCCGGCTCAAGTAGCGGACACTGAACTGGGGACCATCAGCCCATCAGCCTCCGGGCCCTGCAGTCTCTAGCCATGGACCGGGACCTTCTGCGGCAGTCGTTAAATTGCCATGGGTCTTCTTTGCTCTCTCTACTCCGGAGCGAACAGCAGGATAATCCACACTTCCGGAACCTCCTGGGGTCGGCCGCCGAGCCAACCCGGGGCCCGCCGCCCCAGCAACCGTTGCAGGGCAGGTAATGCGACGTTGGTGCCACTGCGTCATGGGAGAGGGGACGCAGCTCTGGAAGCCACTACTGCAGCCCCGAGTCTGCGTCTAGAGGAAGTGGAGCCGCGGCCGTGAGCACAGGAGGATCGCGGGCTGGTGCCTTGGGCTGAGTGGAGGGAGGGCGCGCCTGAGGTGTGCAGTGTGGTTTGCGGGCTGAACTTTTTCTATGGCGCTGCGTGCTAGAGGCGCAGATTCCTTAGCTAAAATCCCTTGAGCTTTCGTATCTGGGTTGGAGGCGTCATTTTTTAAGTTTCCCCGCTCTCCACCTCCAGGTTGGTTAATGAGGGAATGCCTAGTTAAAACTTTTTCTCTGAGGTTGTATGATCTGGAGCTTGGGATGGAGAGGAATGGCCGACGAAAGCCCTAAGCAGAAGGTTAAGAGTTTGTAAAAAGGCTTTGCAGATAAGCCAATTTTCATATTCTTTTTCTTTTTAAGAAAAGAGAAGAGAGTTGACAACATCGAGATACAGAAATTCATCTCCAAAAAAGCGGATCTGCTTTTTGCACTTTCCTGGAAATCAGATGCACCTGCAACTTCTGAAATTAATGAAGATAGTGAAGGTGAGTTTAGCCTTAAAACCTTTAAGATTGCCATTCGATTTAACAGTACTTCAGGTGAAACGGAACTCAAAACTATCGTTAGTGATTTTGTTAATTTTTTTTTTTTTTAGATCATTATGCAGTCATGCCACCTTTAGAGCAATTCATGGAGATACCTAGTATGGATCGAAGAGAGCTGTTTTTCCGAGATATTGAGCGTGGTGATATAGTGATTGGAAGAATTAGTTCTATTCGGGAATTCGGTTTTTTCATGGTGTTGATCTGTTTAGGAAGTGGTATCATGAGAGATATAGCCCACTTAGAAATCACAGTAAGTTATTTTTTGTTATTTGGATTGCTTCTGTTTTTGTTAATTCACCTCAATGCAAGAATTATATCTTTGCATGCAGTTGTGCTCAAGTATACCTGCCAAGATACTTTTGGAAATTAAATGTTAATTGGAGAAAAATCGTTAACAAAAATTAGTGAAAGTTACTTACCCAGTTTGTCCCTCCATTTCTAGTTTTGGGAATTTTTTTAAATTTAAACTCTGGTTGGCAGGCACAGTGTCCTTTTTTAAGTGCTCAAAGAGGTATCAGTGGACATGGTGAGGTTGATTGGTACTCAGACTTATTTCTTGTAGTTGAACATATGTATTCTTAATTGGTTAATATTTGGCATTGTATATTTGCATGTGGATAATTTAGAAATTTGTCATTTATATATTTACAATAATACTTTGCCCAAGATGGATAGTCCTGAATTTGAACTAATGTGTCATGATAAAAGATTGGGTATTTGCCATCTATCCAGGCGGATAAAAAGGAAGAAAAGCAGAAGGTATTACAGACTGGATAACAGACAAAAACTTTGGAGAATTCACATTTCATTTTCACTAGAATCCTTACACCTTTTAGACAAATTTTAGTTTGCTTTTGATGCATGTAGTATACTGTCATAAACCATCATATTTGGTTCCTAAACTAATGGAAAGTTTCATGAGATTTTAGTTTTTTAACTGAACCAGCAAACATATTTTACTGTGTTTGGACACGAAAATTACTTTTAACTAAATCCTTATTTAAATTTTTATGTTAGGTTGTTCAGCTACCAGCTGTTTCATACCAGATAGCGAAGATAAAAGAAGACACTGTTCTTACCAAAGCTTGAAATGTCTAGTGTTTTAAAATACTTCTCATTACAGGCTCTTTGTCCCTTAAGAGATGTGCCATCTCACAGTAACCATGGGGATCCTTTATCGTATTACCAAACTGGTGACATCATTCGAGGTGATTAGTTTCATCATACTAATAAAAAAGTAATGATTGTTGAATTTTTGTTTTTATTAATTTAAAAAAATACAGTCTAAGTGGGTAGTGTTTGGGAAAGTTTATATTTTTTATGTTAGTTTACATTTTCTTACTAATCAGCTTAGTTCTCTTTTTTTTTTTCTTAAGCTGGAATCAAGGATATTGACAGATACCATGAAAAGCTGGCAGTATCTCTGTATAGCTCTTCTCTTCCACCACACCTATCTGGTATTAAATTAGGTGTAATTAGCTCTGAAGAGCTTCCTTTATACTACAGGTAATTTATATTATTTCAACAACAGTTCATTACGAAAGTCTCTTGCATTGAGGAATACCAAATTTTGTCAAACTTTTGACAACAAAGGGGAATTTTAATTTCTCTTATTGCAAAATGTGTTCATGTTATTTTTATAACAGTTAAACTACTTCAGACTTGGGAAAAGGTAACCATATCGTAATATTGCCACACCATCTTATGCAAAAAATGGTATTAGTGTTGAAACCTCAAATGATACTATTTCTTTATTCTTTACTATTTGTCTGAAATGAAATGTCAGATTAGTCATTTTACAATTTTTGTGTTTGTATTTTCTTTTTTTAAGGAGAAGTGTTGAACTGAATAGCAATTCTTTGGAGTCCTATGAAAATATCATGCAGAGTTCCTTAGGATTTGTTAATCCAGGAGTAGTTGAATTCCTTCTAGAAAAACTAGGAATAGATGAATCTAATCCACCATCTTTAATGAGAGGCCTACAAAGGTATAGTAAATCAGTATTATTCTCTTAGGTGGTGAGGGGAGTGGTGGTAAGCTCAGAAGCTGCATAGCTGAAGGACATATTTGACTGTCCTAAGCCACCTAGTAGTAGGCATATGCCAAAGGTTGAATGAACCAGGTGATCCCATCTTCTGGACTGGACTGTCTTATCAGTGATTAAGATGTGTACCATGTAAACAAGTAGAGAAGGATGCAGAAACTTTTTATAAGAATTTTGTGTGTATGCTAAAGAAAAATACTGTTTTTTTCGTTTTGTGAGACACCCAAGCTGGAGTGCAGTGGCACAATCTTGGCTCACTTCAAGCTCTGCCTCCCAGGTTCACGCCATTCTCCTGCTTCAGCCTCCCGAGTAGCTGGGACTACAGGTGCCCGCCACCATGCCTGGCTAATTTTTTTTTTTAATTATTAGTAGAGACAGGGTTTCACCGTCTTAGCCAGGATGGTCTCAATCTCCTGGCCTCATGATCTGCCTGCCTCAGCCTCCCAAAGTGCTGGGATTACAGGCGTGAGCCACTGCACCCGGCCAAGAAAAATGCTATTTAACAATAATAATCATTTCGAAAGTTCAAAGATTTTGGTATGTAAATAGAATGCAAATTTCTTGCTTGGGATTCATACTTTTCAGTGTTGAGTGCCTGTCAAGCAGAATTAAGTATAGTTACTTAAAAAATATTTGTGGTTTAACTTTTTAATTTTTATTTTCTTTAATAGCAAAAATTTCTCTGAAGATGATTTTGCTTCTGCATTGAGAAAAAAACAATCTGCGTCTTGGGCTTTAAAATGGTATGAAGACTGTCTTTCAACAATTGCATTATATCTAGTCTAAAAGCTTAGGGCAAGGCAAGCATGCTTATGTCATCAATAAGACAAATTTGAGATGAATTAAAGTGATGCCTTTTTGACATGAGCGTTTCTTTTATAGATGTAAGTAGTCTTACATTTTACACTTAACAGGTTTTACACTTAACAGATAAGTTTTATTCAGCATTTCTGTTTTCTCAAAAGGAATTAGTATATTGATATCTGGGTTTCACCAATATTTGTTGTGAAAATGTCCAAAGGCAGAAGAATGCTCCTTAGGTATATTGTGAGTATTCTAAAAACTAAATATTTGCCAAGTTTGATGACATTTGCTTTTAAAACTTACTCACGCTAACATTTTATTTAGTGTTTGAAGTGTTTGTGATGCTTTACAAATGTCTGTCTTAGTGTGAAGATTGGAGTTGATTATTTTAAAGTTGGACGCCATGTGGATGCTATGAATGAATACAATAAAGCTTTGGAAATCGACAAACAAAACGTGGAAGCTTTGGTAGCTCGTGGAGCACTGTAAGTGAATCATACTTGGATTTTAAGGAATGTTTACCAGGTAAATGCAAACAAGATTTATGAAGAGCTTGTGAGATACAGCCTTCTAATTTTGTTTCATGTCTCTAGATATGCGACAAAAGGAAGTTTGAACAAAGCAATAGAAGATTTTGAGCTTGCATTAGAAAACTGTCCAACTCACAGAAATGCAAGAAAATACCTCTGCCAGACACTTGTAGAGAGAGGAGGACAGTAAGTATCAGATTTTGTTTAATAGTAGAGGTCTAATGTTCAACCAACTACTAAAAAATTTTGAACTTAACATAAGGAAATAGTTTCTTAAGCACTTAATTTATTTATTTTTTTTTCTTTTTTTTTTTTTCTTTTTGTGAGATGGAGTCTCGCTATGTTGCCCAGGCTGGAGTGCAGTGGCACGGTCTCGGCTCACTACAAGCTCTGCCTCCCGGGTTCACGCCATTCTCCTGCCTCAGCCTCCCGAGTAGCTGGGACTACAGGCGCCCGCCACCACACCCGGCTAATTTTTTGTATTTTTTTTTTTTCAATAGAGACGGGGTTTCACTGTGTTAGCCAGGATGGTCTCGATCTCCTGACCTCCTGATCCGCCCTCCTCGGCCTCCCAAAGTGCTGGGATTACAGGCATGAGCCACTGCGCCCGGCCTAAGCACTTAATTTAGAACACTCTTGGTTTCAATAAATAAATGGAAAAGTACAAGAGATTAGGCAAATACTCTTTCCCTGGATAATACACTCAGATTTTTTGGTTTAAGGGCTATACTATTTGTATAGTCATTCCTGTTTGTGATCACAAATTCCAAGTTAATTAAATTTCGCAATATTCATTTACAATTCATAGGAACTTCTATGTAATGATTGGAGCAACTTTTTACATTCTTCCTTGGTAGATAACTAGTACCTATTTGTATGTGGTTATCTTATAGCCTTGTATTGGTGTCTTTTAGCTGAGTGAATAGCAATACCTTGCAGTTACCTAAGCCAGAGATATTGCTCATCTTTGACTTGTCCTTTGTTTCCCATATCCAGTCTACTGACACAAAAGTGATCCCATTGTATTTGTTTTACAGTAATTACTTTTTCCTTCTAAGAACCAAAAACACTTTGCAACGTCCTTTGACTTCTCTGTGTCCAAACTTTCTCATTCTGGTGTTTCACAACCCACACTTATGAGCTTCATTTAATGATTATGCTATTTACAGGCTCGTTGTGATATATGTGTATGTTGGTATTTCCAAAGATTTCCAAAATTTTCTATAGATAATTTTTCATAAACTGCTAAGGAAAAAGAGCCTGCTGGTATAATTATGTGCTACAGTTCAAGATTATACTAAATTAGTGGACACCCATTTATTATGGGTTTTCATGTATTACTGCAAAATGTGCCAATATTGGACATTAGTTACTAGTAATGGATTTCTGTTTATGTGGTCTTTGAAATAAATTACAGTAAAAAGCATATTATTTTGGTATTTTATTTTGGAAAATAATTTACTAAATGTGGCTTTTCCCTAGTAAGCTCTCTCATATAAGCCTCTGACCTGTATGCATATTTGGATAGGTTTTTATAAAAAAACCTTTTTTGTTGTTTTTATAAAAAAGCTAAATCTTTCTTTTAAATTTAGGTTAGAAGAAGAAGAAAAGTTTTTAAATGCTGAAAGTTACTATAAAAAAGCTTTGACTTTGGATGAGACTTTTAAAGATGCAGAGGATGCTTTGCAGAAACTTCATAAATATATGCAGGTGATTCCTTATTTCCTCTTAGAAATTTAGTGATATTTGAAATAATGCCGAAACTTAATTTTCTTCTAAGGGAAACTTCTAGATTACTTAAGTAAGGCATTATGAAAAGTTTCTTTTTAGGTACAGTTCTGCCTAATTGGGTTTGACATTGCTTCGTAGTGCCCCTGTTTTTGTCCATAATTGAAAGTAAAAATAGCTATGAGAAAACTATTACCTAAATTTGGTATGTTGTTTTGAGAAATGTCTTTGTAGTGAGCTTACCTGGTGGTTTTTAAATTACCATTGTTGCTACTATAATTGAGTTAATTATAAAAACCTATATGAGACATATTTTAAATTGTCTTTTCCTGTAATACTGATGATGATGTTTTCTCATGCATTTTCTTCTGAATTGGACCATTGCTGCTGTGTCTGTGACATCTGGTGCTGCTCATCCCCATCCACAAACTGGAAAATGATTTCCTATGTAATCATGCATCCAACTGGGCTGTGCTATTTTTTTAAATGGTTTGTATTTGAACATGGTGATTCCTCCTTCAATTCACCTTAATGAAATGTCTTTATTTGAATTTTATTTGTAAAATGTGTCCTGTTTACATTTTTCAATTTTTAAAAATAATTTTTATGTACTTTTTTTTTTTTTAACCTTTCTTGCACTCTGGGTCATGGGTACCACTGCAATGGCTTCCCCTTTTTTTATGGGATACCAACTGCAATATGGTCCTCAATGCTGTCCTGGCCATTTCAATGACTAATGCCAAACATCTGTATGACTAATTTTTTTATGTTAAAAAAATACTGTTTAATGCTGGCTCTATGGTGATTTGGTTTTACTAAATTGGGTTTCTGACTGGGGATGGTCTTTTGAATACTGGGTTTTATATATGCTGCTATTTTTAACGTGTGGTTTTTTTCGATATCTGGGTTCTAAAAGAAATCTTTGGAATTAAGAGAAAAACAAGCTGAAAAGGAAGAAAAGCAGAAAACAAAGAAAATAGAAACAAGTGCAGAAAAGTTGCGTAAGCTCTTAAAAGAAGAGAAGAGGTAAACTATAATATTCAGTATTTTTAAACTTAAGGCAACTACTGAATTGAACCCAAAGTGCCATACTGGAGGTAAAGTAAATAAAAATATAGAAGTATTTCAAGTGATAATCAATGACTGTTAAGAATCTTTAGCAAATATGTGTTCCATGTATTTTCCTATTAAAGAGATGAAGTGGAATTTAAGGCTAGAATTCTACAAAAAAAATGTATCTTAGAATTAAAATATAGAATAAGTTACTTTAATTATATTTTAGGAAGAAATGTTTTAGAACTAGAGCAGTGGTTCTGAACTAGGGGATTTATTCCCCCGGGGACATTTGACAAGATCTGGAGACATTTTTGATTGCCATAACTGATAGGGTGCTACTGCATCTAGTGTATAATGGTCAGGGATGCTATTAAACTTTCCGTAATGCACAAGTTAGCTCCCACCCCCACCCCCAACAAAGAATTATTTGGCTGAAAATACCAGTAATCAGGTGAAGAAACCATGAACTAGAGGTAGCCAAATAAAAAACTTGAGTTCTCCTTTATGTGTTCAGTAGTCTTAAGTTTTTAAGGTAGTGTTGAAAAAAGTCTGTCTTTCAGAAATGATGGATTTGCTTACAATGATACCTGTCTGCAAGCATTTTTCCCCCAAAAGTGCTTAATAGTAAAATCAGATCTTGTAATAGCCAAAATTATTGTATAATTTATCTGAACCACAGCTTTTATAAAATCTTGAAAGGAAACAAATTGGGCCCACATCTTTATGAATAATTTAGAAACATTTTTGTACATATATGACAGGTTAACTGTTTTTTTTAGGCTAAAGA
This sequence comes from Piliocolobus tephrosceles, assembly GCF_002776525.5. Lineage (NCBI taxonomy): Eukaryota > Metazoa > Chordata > Mammalia > Primates > Cercopithecidae > Piliocolobus > Piliocolobus tephrosceles. The sequence goes on along the minus strand of NC_045435.1, from coordinate 106,256,017 downwards.
AGAAAAGAAGAAAATCAACTTCTTCCTCTTCAAGTGTTTCTTCTGCTGATGAATCAGTGTCTTCATCATCATCCTCTTCCTCTTCTGGTCACAAAAGGCATAAGAAACATAAGAGGAACCGTTCAGAGTCTTCTCGCAGTTCCAGAAGGCATTCATCTAGGGCATCCTCAAGTCAGATAGATCAGAATAGGAAAGATGAGTGCTACCCAGTTCCAGCTAATACTTCAGCATCTTTTCTTAACCATAAACAAGAAGTGGAGAAACTACTGGGGAAGCAGGATAGGTTACAGTATGAAAAGACACAGATAAAAGAGAAAGATAGATGCCCTCTCTCTTCATCTTCACTTGAAATACCGGATGATTTTGGAGGTAGGTCTGAAGATCCAAGAGATTTTTATAATAGCTATAGAACCCAAGCAGGTAGTAGCAAAACAGAAAAGCCATACAAATCAGAAAGACATTTTTCCAGTAGAAGAAATTCCTCAGAATCCTTCTGTAGGAATTCAGAGGACAAGATTTATGGTTATAGGAGATTTGAAAAGGATATAGAGGGAAGAAAAGAGCACTATAGAAGGTGTGAACCAGGTTCTGTGAGGCATTCTACCTCGCCAGCAAGCTCAGACTACTCGTGGAAGTCAGTTGAGAAATACAAAAAATATACTCACTCTGGACCACGTGATTTCAGTAGACATGAGCAAAGATACCGATTAAATACAAATCAAGGAGAATATGAAAGAGAGGACAATTATGGGGAGGATATCAAAACAGAGGTTCCAGAAGAAGATGCACTAAGTAGCAAAGAACACTCAGAAAGCAGTGTTAAAAAAAATTTACCTCAGAATTTACTGAATATATTTAATCAGATAGCTGAATTTGAAAAAGAAAAAGGAAATAAGTCAAAAAATTAATACACCAAGGATATCAGCACCATCACACAGAATGCCATTAAGTTTTTGGGTGTTTTAGTCATAACAGTTCAGTGCAGAAATCTCTGCTCCTAAAATTATTTGTAGAGATTACAGGAAACAAATGCTTTTAAGCTTTTCTCAAATTTTGTTTCAGTTGTAGGTCCCTTGTCACAGCTTGGTTTTTAAACTTTTTATGTATATGTTTATGTATAGTATATTACTCTGACAATTTGAATTTCTTCACTTAAAGATAATTCTCTGAAAGTACTGTTTCTTCATTCGATTACGGTATATGAGAATTCCTGGGTCCATCTTATCCTGCTGTTTGAGAGAAAAATTTGTGCATTGAACACTTGGATCATTTTTATAAAAATTGATTTTTCTGTTAAATTAAAAATCATCAGCTTTTGAAAGATTATATGTTCGAATGTTTCTTGAACACTTATATTTATCAGTTTAAATATTACATTTTTTGCTCAAATTTTTTTTTAATTTTTAAATGGTAGATTATATGTCTTAATTTTCCTCTAAAGCCTGATTTGATTAAAAGTGGTTTGTGAACAGTCATTGGCTTCCACCCAGCATAAGTGCCTTAAGAATAAGATCATAAAAGTTGAATAAGAGCCCATTTTGCTTATTTCTCCATTGTTATTTTTTACCTCATTGCTAGCATAGCCATAAAACGCTTTTTAACGTTAAATATTTGCAAGGCCCTTAAGGCCTGTATTCCACGCAAGGGTAAATCAGAAAAGAAAAAGAATCCTTTTAGCAAAAACATAACAGTAGCAGAGAAGCACAATGTAAATCTGGCTTTTTTCTAGGGAAAGAAAATTGGGAAACTGTCCTCGTATTGCAGATGTTCAGTCCAGAGGGCATTAGGCATGTTTTTAAATCTGACCTGCATTTCTCCTTACCGCCTCTTGTGCCTTGATGCTTCTCTGATGGCCCCTTTCTCAGAGTCTGAATAAATAAATAGATAAACTAGAGCCTGGTTTTACTCAGAATAAATTCCAGCAGCTACAGCTGACGAACAAAGAGACTTGGATTATAAAGATCCTCCCGAAATTGTGAAAATAGGGTAGTATATTCTTTGGGAGATAGAGATAGGACTCATAAGTACTGGGTTTATGATGTTATTGGAGTCTTTGCAGTTTAAGATTTTCAAAACTGTAAATTATAATGGGCATTAGATACTGTCACAGTGACACTAGATAAGTGGATGGGTAGCTGGGTATCTGCAGAGGTCTAAGTGAGGGAGAATAATAGAGGAAGAAGAGACTTATTCCTTGTTCTGTCTTGCAGTTCTTGCCAACAGTAAAATGTCTAGGCCTTAAGTACTGAGTGTGTATTATTTGTGTCTACCAAACTCCAGTGATGAGAGCCTAGTGAAAAATCTGAAATTTGTTTTGCAAATGGAAGAGTGAAAAGAAACCCTGCTCAAGAGCAATAGATAATCATGGTAGAAATCAGCTAGTCACTCAAAGCATTAGTCTTTGCACCAAGAAGAAGATTCTTTAAGAAATTCGTCTTAAATGAGTCCTTAATTCTATGTATTAATAGCTCCAGTATCATCTTTACATAGTGTCCTACATTGTGGTGTTTATAATGAGTGAAAACTACCTCTTGGCATAGCCTTTGACATTTTGGAATCCCTACTACAGCCTAAAATTTTAAACAACATTTAAAAATGTTTTTTTCCTCAATTCATATAAATTTAAGGGGTACAAGTACATTTTTGTTACGTGGATATATCGTATAGTGGTGAAGTCTGGGCTTCTAGTGTAACCATCACCCAAATGATGTACATTGTAAACCCATTTCATAATTTCTCATCCCTTACCCCCTGCCAACCTACCAACATTGGTGTAGGCACATTCATGATTCAGACCTCAAAAGTGCAAGCAAGAGGGGCTGAGTACAGTGACTCATGCCTGTAATCCCAGCACTTGAGGCTGAGGGAGGAGGATTGCTGGAGGCTAGAAGTTTGAGACTGGCCTGGGCAATGCAGCATGACTCCATCTCTACAAAAAATTTACAAATAAGTTGGGTGTGGTGGTGCATGCCTATAGTCCCAGCTATGCGGGAGGATCGCTTGAGCCCAGGAGTTCGAGGCTGCAGTGAGCTCTGATTGTGCCACTGCACTCCAGCTTGGGTGACAGCCAGACTGGTGTCTTAAACACAACAAAAACAAAATGGGACTTAAGTAACCTACGAAGTTCTTGCACAGCAAAAGAAATAACACAAGTGAACAGACAACCTGCAGAACGGGACAAAATATACAAACTATGCATCAGGCAGGGGACTCATCCAGAATTTACAAGGAATTCAACAGCCAAAAAAAACCCCATCCAAAAGTGAGCAGAAAACATGAATAGATATTTTTCAAAAGAAGACGTAAAAATGGCCAAGAAGCGTATAAAATAATGCTCAACATCACTACTTAGAGAACTGCAAGTTAAAACCAAATGAGATATCTCTCATCAGTCTGAATGGCTATTACACCCCATTCTGTGTAAGAGAATAGTACCTTATCCTGTACGCTGCCTGAATTTATTAGGTAGGTGCAAAAGTAATTGCAGTTTTTGCCATGTTAAGCAGAGTATACAAACCAATTTCTAAGCAAGCTCATCACAGCAAAAATTACTGGGGATTTACATTGTCAAGAATCCCCAGCGACATCGTCAGTAATTTTTCTCAAGATCATATCTTGCCATATCTTGGTCTCCATAAGCAGATGAAGCATGACTTTTGGATATGAGGATAAGTGTCCAGATTTGGAGATAGGTTGATCCCCTGTCTTACCATTTATCATTAGTACACTGAAGTTAGAACTGTTATTTAAGGATTAAATGTAGATTTGTATGCTGGCCTAAGAACCAAACGATTCCACAAATACTTTGCTAAGCTCCAGGTGGCAACTCGGTAAGTAGAGATTGTTAGATAGTGCAATTTCTGTTTGTCAAGCCCTGTGCATTTTTTTTTATATTATCCAATTCAATAAACTTGTAGGTAACTTTCTGTGTTTATAGTATAAATGAGGAAAAGAGGGAAGTAACTATCCAAGGTTACAGAGGCAGTAAGATACAACCTCTGCCTTCATAGAACAGTGTTTAATATTATTTCAAGTTTTAAGTAATTCCCAAACTAGCATAGGGCTGGAGAATAAGAACTTTGATGAGCAAAGTGACTTTAATCAGTTTTTAGGTCTTATAAATCTCATGCATTAGAGCAGTAGTTTAGCCAGAAATTTTATTACCTAGCGTTTTTTTCTGCCCACCTTATTCTTTGGACTTTGCTATGCCTTTTCCTGTATCTAAAACAAAACAACAAATAATCAGGAGAACTATTCACTACCACTACTGCTTTTCAGAAAGAAATACAAACAACAGTTCTAAAATAATGACAGTTGTAATGAGTATTTTTTCCCAAGGTTTGAAGGAGACAACATTTACATTCATGAATTCTAATACATTTATTTAAAATCCAGTTTTCTAATATTCCACACCATTCCAAGAGTACAAAGTGTTGGGCACATGTTATAATAAAGTATTAACTGGAAAAACTACTGTATTTGGCAGTCTACCTCAAACTAAATGAAATTTCTATTGCAAATCATGTCCTATCTAGTTTTCATTAAATTGTTTATTAAATCAAGAAAATTTCAAAATTATATTCTTTATACTTGGTTGGCAAATCTTTAATACGTTTGATTTCTTTCAAGGTCAGAAGTGATTTTTATAAATTTAAGCTGCATATTAAAATTGATATACAGTGTTTCTCTTATCAGTTGGTTTTTTTTGGGGGGGTGTGTGGGGGGTTGATGCTATTTTTTGGTTAAAAATTACAGCAAAAGAAGAAACTGCCTTTAACAATTTTCCTCCCCAAAAGTCTGAGAAATAGTTACTTTGAATAAAGAAAACCTAATTTTGGTGTCTTGTAGGGTAAATGAGATTTTCACATTGTAATAAGCTCATAATAGTACAGTAAATTTTTAGACATTTCTTCTTGAAAGATTGTTACATTAGAAATGAGTGTAGTTTCGTGAAATAATGAAGCAAACTATTTTCTAACACTATGAACATCAAAATTACAGTGAAATACAGCATTTTTTTCTATGCTTATATAATATGTAGCCTTATCAAGAATCTGCTATTAATGTTTTTCTTCAGTATGGAGAAAATGAGAATGTTCCTTTTTAAAAAAAAAATAGGTTTTACATTTACCACTAAGTTTTTACACTTTCCACTAGATAAAATGTGTTGGGTCGTTTTGTATTTTAAAGTATACTTTTGTTTTTGTGTTTAAAACTTTTTCAGAAGAGATTAAAATGTTTATTTGCTGCTCTTTTTGCTCTTACCATTACTAGAGCTACTTCTAGCACTAGTTGGCCTAGAAGGGCTGCCTATTAGTGAAGAGGAGGCCGGGAAGTTAAGCTCCAGTACTTTAATTGAAGACTGAGAAGTAGATGTACTTGTACTCCTAGATGACCTAGAAGAAAAACCAGAATTATAAATGTAATGCAAGGTTTGTATTTCAGTATAGGCCCTCTCATTATTGGCAAAATAATGATTCCATAAGTAAAGAGATCAAAAAAGTGCATTATTAGTAGTGTTAATAAGTTTTTAAATGACCATCAATAAATAACAAAAAGTTTAAAGAGGAAAAGAAAGATGAACATAGATGAGTTCCAAACCAGTAGAAAAGTAGTTCAGTAAGTATGTTCCTACGTGGTAAAAATGCTTTGAACTATAATCAGTTTTTTAGAGTTGGAATCATTAAGCATTGAAAGTTTCCAAGACAGGAAAGAGGGCCAAGAGGATTTGGTGCTGGCAAAAATTATAAAATGATACCTTTTGTAATTTAAGCTGAAGAGAAGAGTGAGAGGCATATTGATGAATAAAGTGGTGGGGTCATTTGAAAAACAACTAGCTATATAATTGTGAAATAAGTTTTAAATATGTATTTTATGAAAGTACAGGGATGTTCAATTATATAGAAACAGTTTTTTTTTACTTAAATGAAACACTGTTTTTTAGGGGCCTCTTCATGAAATTTTTACCTGGACTAAGGAATAGTAATTTAATAAGTAGCTGCTGAATGCAGGAGATTGTGAATTCTAAAATCAGGATCATTATTAATAAATTTTTGTCAGCAAAGCACAAGAATGTTGCTTTAAGCATCTGGTGATAGAACTGTGGATAACAACTGCAGAAGAAAAAAAAAGTTTCCTTTTTAGCAAAATAAAGCTTCATAAAGTCAAATCCTGATTATGTAAAATACCACAATGTGGTTTTAATCATAAAAATCATGTTTTATATGTCTTTACATCTAAGCTGCCCTTATATGTTTTTTAAAAATTTCCCCCAACTTGGGGTTCACCCCCAAATGCTAGATGTAACCCCCAAATTTATTTCTGTTTTATCCTACTGAAATAACTGATAGTCACAGAGCACTTGAGCTATACCGGAAATAGTGACACCAGCAGAAGTCAGAAGAAAATTCTTGTTCTGTTGGCTGTTTCTGCATCTAATCTATCTGATGCTGACTAGTGAGATGTCTGAGGGTGAAAAGAGCACTGGCCTTGAGTCCGTGGGCCTGTCCAACAGCTGCGGTAATGTAGAAGTGGCTGGGATCACTTAGTGTACAGCTGTGAGGGTTAAGCAGATTTTTTTAACCTTCCACTTACCTTGCTGATAGTAGTGAAGTATGTGAAGGAGATCTAGAACTCTGACGACTGCCTTTAATACTAGCCGTAGGTAGTTCTAACCCACTCTGGAAGAATATTCAATAGCAATCATTAGTACTACTTACCGGTTTTTAGAAGAGAAATGCTTTTAATTAGCTTTCACTTCATGATGAATGTCATAAAAGTTTTTATTTTCATGAAGTGTTTAAGAATATATTCAATAGAAGGTGCTGTATTACCTGTTGAAAGTATGTTTGAAGGATAATACGGATCTCAGCATTTTCTTCTATGATATCAACTAACATTTCATCAATAACCTTGTGAAACTGTTTCACCTCACGAAGTTTGATGTCTTGTTCTTCCAGTGTTTCATCTTTTGTGTCTTTCAAAAGACGGATTTCCTTTGTGAGTTTTGCACACTGTTAGTAAATAATAGTCAATTATTCTATAAACCTGTTTTCCAGAATTTAATATTTTTAATAGATGAAGGAGGATTTGGGACTTCAAAAATGTAAATATGAAAGGTCAGTTTCTAAAAGATGTCAATACCTGCTTGGTCACTCTTTCTAATTTTGGCTTCTGCTCCTCCGTTTCTTTACTTAGTTGAAATGAATAAGCCTGCTTCTCTGATAACTTTTCTTTGACATTATTTGCTAAATGTTCTATAACATTTAATGTATTTTCCATGCTCTGTAGAAAAAGTATTAACATATGTATTTTTTAGAATCAGAAATTGACTTTTATATAACTTGTCATTTATCAAGTATTCGTTTAATTTTAATTCATTTATTTTTGTACATAATATACATTATTTCTGTTGGTGAGTAATAAGTACAGTGATGTATCTCTTAATGATGTCTTGGTCAATGATGGACTGCATATATGATGGTGGTCCCATAAGATTATAATGGAGCTGAAAAATTCCTGTTACCTAGCGACATTGTAATGTTGTGGCACAATACATTACTCATGAGTTTGTGGTGATGCCTGGTGTAAACAAACCTGCATTGCCAGTCATATAAAAGTCTAGCACATACAATTATGTTCAGTGCATAATACTTGATAGTGATAATAAAACATATTACTGATTTATGTATTTACTATACAATATACTTTTATTATTTTACAGTGTACTCCTATTTATTTAAAAAATTAACTATAAAACAGCCTCAGGCAGGTCCTTCAGGAGGTATTCCAGAAGAGGGCATTGTTATCATAGATGACAGCTCCATTCATGTTACTGACCCTGAAGACCTTCAAGTGGGACAAGATATGGAGGTGGAAGACAGTGGTATTGATGATCCTGACCACGGGTAGGCTTAGGTTTATGTGTGTGTATGTGTCTTAGTTTTTAACAAAACAAGTTAAAAAGTAAAAAAAAATTAATAGAAACATGCTTAGAGAATAAGGATATAAAGAAAATTTTTGTGCAGTTGAACAATGTGTGCTTAAGCTAAGTGTTATCACAAAAGAGTCAAAAAATTTTACAAAATTAAAAATGTTTAAAGTTAAAAAGCTCTAGTAAGCTAAGGTCAGTTTATTATTGGAGAACTAAAATTATTTTATGAATTTACTGTAGCCTAAGCGTACATGGTTTATCATGTCTGCAGTAGTGTACAGCAATTAAGTCTTCACATTCTCTCACCACTCACTCACTGACTCACCCAGAGCAGCTTCCAGTCCTGCAAGCTCCATTTATGGTAAGTGCCCTGTACAGGTGTACTGTTTTTTTAATCCATTATACCATATTTTTATTGTACCTTTTCTCTATTTAGATTGGTTTAGATACGCAAGTACCATTGTGTTACAGTTGCTTATAGTACTCAGTACAGTAACACACTTTACAAGCTTACAGCCTAGCAACAATAGGCTATACCATCTATGTTTGTGTAAGTACACTCTTAACGAAGTTCACACAGTGACAAAATCACCCAAGGATGCATTCATCAGAACGCATTCCCATTGCAGTGCATGACTGTATAATGATTTTATGGATTAAATTTTGTATGTAATTCAACCAGAAAGTATTTTTATGGTATTTTGGAGAAAATAAAACAACAATGACAATTGAAATCATGGAATTTGCAAAGATTCACAGTATCTCTTCTTCAGCTTTAATAGTAAAGTCAATGTTTAGCGCCTGCTTACAAGGCACATTCTTTTATCTTTCAGTGATTTGCTTTAGTAACTACTTTCTACTATATTATTATTTTTTCTTTCAAACTTTTTTGTTTTAAGGAGCAATCTTAATGTGATCTTTAAGAAATTAAAGTTCATTAAAGGGTTAATGGGTAGATCATAATAACCATGATCTACCAACTAATAACAAGTAATTGTCAGGGCTTAGCACTGGAATTTTCACTAACTTACCTAAGACTTTGAGCACTTGTTTTTGTCTCCTTTACATAGAGACTGTTATCTCTTACTATCTGCTTCCCTAAAAGAGATTCTAAATAACTGTCTTCTTGGTGGAAGAGCAAGAGAATAGAAGTAGCAGTAATGATAGTTGACTTTTATTGAAGGCATATTACTAAAACGTCTGTAGAATTTACCTGGATGTCTTCTTGAAGTTCCCTGATTTGTCTTTGTTTGTATCTGTATTTTTCATCAACAGCTCTTTTTTGTTCTTCTAGTTGAATTTTTAGCTCATACTCATCACCTGAAATGTAGAACATTTTTAGTTTAAAATTTCAATATGCTATGTAGAAATCAATTTTAAAGTGTTATGTAAATTGCACCAATATTTTTGTTAAGAAAGGTTAAATCTTTTATATCCACTTGTAGAAAAACACTATGGGCATGTAGTAGCCATTTCCTGTTTTGTCAACATAGAGGAGCAATATGCTGCCATTTTTTTCAGTTTTTGAATTAATTACCCTAGAGAGGTGATATGCCATACAGAACCTGAACTAATAATGGAAGTAACACCCTAGAAAACCACATAGCAAAAAAACGGCATGGGGGGAAGAAAGAAAAGGGATTAGTTTTTCTGACCCAATCAAACATAGTATACTTTTGTTCTTCATGTCTCACAGTGTTCCTTTTAACTATGCACTTGTCACTTGTATATATGTATAAAAAATTTTAACTCCTACATACTAGATGGAGTAACTTTTTTAAAAGATTGCTTGTAATTGTTGTTACAACTGTTCAGCACTTGCAGGGTATTTTCTAGAGCGTAGATTTCTTTTTCAGCTTTGTTGATCTTAGCATCCAAATAGTCACCTTCCCTTTGAAGTTCTTCTTTTTCTTGAGCAGCCTATGAAGTACAGAATAGAACTGGTTGAATAAAGCATTTACTAGGGGAATAAATGCCTAATGGCTGTCTTTGGGGCAGAAAATAGTTAACTTGTGACAATAACATTTTATCTTGTGGCCTACATACAGCACCAAGCATTTATTTCTTGCACTTGATTTACAGTGGAAGCCCAAATTATCAGGCCTTCAAAATATGGCACATAGGATACAGAACTCAAAACCATCGTGGAAATGTAGTAACTAACCAAAGCTTACATAAAATTTTCCAGCAAAAATTGCCAAAGAGTTAATCAAATGTAAATATTACTGGGAAGAGAGGGAGGGAGGTGTGATACTAGATATTCAACCAGAAGAATGTTTCTGGCCTGAAGGAGGTTCAGGAACACTTTATTTCAAAATTTAGGAGTAAAAGATATTTTGCCACAATTTTAAAAATAATTTTTTAAAAAAAGATCATTGTAATAAATGTGGCTGAAAAAGATGAAGTCTATGAATTGCTAAAGACCAAAATTATTTCCTCTAAGAGTGGACATACTCGGTGACTTTCTACCAGGGTAGGGCAATGCTATCACTGGGCTAGGTTCTGTAGAGCTGTACCTAAACAGTTCCAAAGAACGTCCTAAAGGCTGACATAGATAGTATGCATATATATACATATATGTGTGTATATATATGCCAGAAAATTTTTAGTCAGAATCACTAATAATTTCATTTTAATTTATTCAGTTCTGAGATGTATTTAAACTTGAATGTAGTCAATTAAAAATATAAAGTTTTCTCCGATTATTTTTATTTGTAAAAAATTATGGAGTACAAGTATATTTTGTTACATGGATATATTGTGTAGTGGTGACTAGTGTACTACCCATCATTGGAATACTGTACATCATACACATTAAGTAATTTCTCATTATCCATGTCCCTCTGATACCCCCACCATGCTTCTGAGTCTTCCATGTCTATCACTCCACACACTACCTCCATGTGTGCGCATTATTTAGCTCCCACATATAAGTGAGAACATATGGTATTTGTTTTTCTGTGTCTGAGTTGTTTCTCTTAAGATAATGGCCTCTAGTTACATCGTGTTGCTGCAAAAGATGGATTTCATTCGTTTTTCTGTTTGGATAGTATTTTGTGCATATATACCACATTTTCTTGATCCAATCATCATCAATGGACACTTCCATTGAATCCACATCTTTGCTATTGTAAACAGTGCTGCAGTAAACATAGAGCGGAGGTATCTTTTTGATTTAATGATTTCTGTTCTTTTGTGTAGATACCAGCTAGTGAGACTGCTGGATCAAAGGGTAGTTCTATTTTTAGTTACCTGAGAAATCCTCATTCTGTTTTCCATAGAGGTTGTGTTAATTTACATTCCCACCAACAGTGTATAACCATTTCTTTTTCTCCATATCCACACCAACATCTGTTATTTTCTGTCTTTTTAATGGCCATTCTGATTGTTGGCTTTCATTTACATTTCTCTAATGATTAGTGATGATGAGCATTTTTTCATATGCTTGTTGGCCATTTGTTTGTCTTTTGAAAAATGTCTATTCATGTCCTTAGCCCACTTTTTTTTCTTCCAACTTTTAGGTTCAAGGGCTGCCTGTGCAGGATTGTTACATGGGTAAATTGTGTGTCTTGGAGGTTTGGTGTACAGATGTTTTTGTCACACAGGTAATAAGCATACTTTCCCCAGTGTATGTTCTTGTCAGTTTTGTCCAAGATCAGTTAGCTGTATGGGTCTATTTCTGGGTTCTCTATTCTGTTCCATTGATCATTGTGTCTCATTTTATACCAGTAGTACCACTGATGTTTTGGTTACTATTGCCTTATGGTATAATTTGAAGTCAGATGATGTAATCCCTCCAGCTTTGTTCTTTTTGCTTAGGATTGCTTTGGTTATTTGGGGTTTTGTGTTGCATGTGAATTTTAAGATTGTTCTAATTCTGTGAAAAATGAAATTGGTATTTTGACGCGGGTTGCATTTAATCTGTAGATTCCTTTGGGCACCATGGTCATTTTTCCAATATTAATTCTTCCAATCCATGAGCATGTAATGTTTTTACCTTTGTTTGTGTCATCTGTAATTTCTTTCATCACTGTTTTGCAGTTTTCCTTGTAGAGATCTTTTACCTCCTTGGTTAAATACATTTCTAGGTACTGTTTTTGTATTTATTATAAATGGAATTGCCTTCTTCATTTGGTTCTCAGTTATATCATTATTAGTGTATAGAAATGCTACTGATTTTTATACCTTGATTGTGTATTCTGAAACTCGGCTGAATTCATTTATCCAATCTAAGATTTTTTTTGGTGGAGTTCTTAGGGCTTTCTAGATGTAAGATCATATTGTGTGAACATAGATAATTTAACTTCCTCTTTTCCTATTTGAAAGACTTTTATTTATTTCTCTTGCCTGATTGCTGTGGTTAGGACTTCCAGTGCTATGTTGAATAGGAGTGGTGAAAGTGGGCATTCTTGTCTTGTTCTAATTCTTAGGGGTAATGCCTTCAGCAATTCCCCCATTCGGTATGATGTTGCCTCGGGATTGTCATAGATGGCTTTTATTATTTTGAGGTATGTTCCTTCTATACCTGCTTTATGGAGGGTTTTGTCATGAAGGAATGCTGAATTTTATCACATTGCTTTTTCTGCATCTATTGAGATGATTATATGATTTTTGTCTTTAATTCTGTTCGTGTGATGTATCATATTTATTGAGTTGCATATACTGAACCATTCTTTCATCCCTGGTATAAAACCCTCTTCATCATGGTGTATTCTCTTTCTGATGTGCTGTTGGACTCAATTTGCTAGTATTTTGCTGAAGATTTTTGTGTCTGTGGTCTATGATCATCAGGAATATTGATCTATCATTTTCTTTTTTGTGTTGTGTCCTTGTCTGGTTTTGATATCAGTGTGATACTGGCCTTATAGAATGAGTTAAGGAGAATTCCCTCCTCAATATTTTGGAACAGTTTCAGGAGGATTTGTATTAGTTCTTCTTTGTATGCTTGGTAGAATTTGGCTGTTACTATATTTTATCCTGGGCTTTTTTGTTGTTGTTTGGAGATTTTTATGATTATTATGGATTAATTCTTGCTATTTATATTATTGGTTTATTCAGGATTTTTGTTTCTTCCTGGTTCAACCTTGCAAAGTTGTGTTATATGTTTCCAGAAATTAATCTGTTTCCAGGAATCCATTTCCTCTAGGTTTTCTAATTTATAAGTTAGTATAGTCCCTGCTGATCTTTCATATTTCTGTAGTTCAGTTGTAATGTCTCCTTTTTGATTTCTTATTTTGTTTGTTTGGATCTCTGTTCTTGATTAGCTAGCAGTTTATCAATTTAGTTTGTCATTTGAGGAATAAACTTTTAATTTCCTTGATCATTTGTAAATTTTTTTGTCTCTATTTCATTTAGTTTTGCTCTGATCTGTTATTGCTTTTGTTCTTTTTTTTTTTTTTTTTTTTTTTCGTGTTTTGCTAATTCCTTGAGGTGCAGTGTTAGGTTGTTAATTGATCTTTCTACATTTTTGATACAGGCATTCCTTTTGCTGTATCCCACAGGTTTTGGTATGTTGTGTATCCATTTTCATTCATTTCAAAAAATTTTTAAATTTCCATCCTGATTTGTTAACCCAGTGATCATTTAGGAGCATATTGTTTAATTTCCATATATCTGTAAAGTGCCCAAAGTTTTGCTGAGCATTAATTCCCAGTTTTTTGCTCCACTGTGGTCTGAGAAGATTTTTTTTTTTTTTTTTTTTTGAGACTTGTTTTCTGGCCTAATATATGGTTTGTCTTGGAGATGTTCCATGTGCTTATGAAAAGAAGGTACATTATGCAATCGTTGGGTAGAATGTTCTGTAGATGTCTGTTAACGTCCATTTGGTCTAAAGTCCGATTTAAGTCCAGTGTTTCTTTGTTGATTTTCTTCTTGATAATCTGCCTAGTGCTGTCAGTGGGGTGTTGACCCACCATTATTGTCTTGCTGTCTGTTTCTTTATTTCAGTCTGGTAATACTTGTTTTATGAATCTAGGTGCTGCAGTGTTGTGTGCATATATATTTAGAATTGTTATATCATCTTGCAGAAGTAATCCATTTATCATTATATAATACCTTCTTTGTCTTCTTTTACTGTTTTGATTTACTGTCTTATCTGATATATGTAAAGCTACTCCTACTTGCTTTGGTTTCCATGGAATGTCTTTTTCCACCCCTTTACTTTCAGTATATATGTCTTTACAGATAAGGTGAGTTTCATATAAGCAGCATATTGTTGGATCACATTTTTTTATACATTCCACCATGTATATGTTTTAATTGGGTCATTTGATCCATTTACATTCAAACTTATATTGATATGTTTGTTTTTTCCTGTCATATTTTTATCTAGTTGGTTTATAAATTATTTCTTTCTTTTTTTTCTGTGTGTGGTTGTCTGTGTTTTGGTAGAATTCTGTTATGTTGCCAGTGATTCCTTTCTCTCCCTCTTTTGTGTGTTTGCTTTATAAGACCTTTGAGTCCTATACTTTTGTGTGTTTTCATGATGGTGAATACTGACATTTTGTTTCCATTTTAAAACTCCTTTGAGCATTTCTTAGAGGACTGGTCTAGTGGTGAAGAATTCCCTTAGTGTTTGCTTGGCTGGGTATTTCTTCTTCCTTTATGAAGCTTATTCTTGCTGGATATAAAATTGGGGGCTGACAGATGTGTTTTTGTTTTGTTTTGTTTTTGTTTTTGTTTTCCTTTTAGTGCTTTGAAAATTCTGTCCCATTCTTTTCTGTCCTGTAAGATTTCTGCTGAGAAGTCTGCTGTTACTCTGATGGGGTTTCCTTTATAGGTGACTAGATGCTTTTCTCTTGCGAATTTTAACTTTCCTCTTGCAGTTTCACTTTGACTTTAGACATTCTGATTACAATACATCACGATGAGGTATTATTTTGAAATGTATTTTCCTGGGGATTGCTGGGCCTCTTGTATCTGGATGTCTAACTCTCTCACTAGACTTGAGATGTTTTCATCAATTATTTCCTTAAATGGGCTTTCTAAGCTTTCTTCTCTCTCTTACCCCTCAGGCATAACTGATAATTTGTAAGTTCAGTCACTTTACTAGTTCGAAACATCTTGAAGGCCTTGTTCATTCTTTTTTATTCTTTTTTTTTTTTAATTTGTCTGACTGGATTATTTTAAAAGACCTGTCTTCAAGGTCTGAGATTCTCTCTGTTGCTTGTCTTATCTATTATTGACTCTTTCTTTTGCTTATGTAGTCTATTATTGAAGTGTCCAGTGTGTACTGTAGTTCTTTCAGTTTTTCAGTTCTAGTTTGTTTTCTTGTTTTGTTTTCTTAGATATCTCCTTGGTAAATTTTTTGCTCATACCCTGAATTGATTTCTGCTTTCTTTGTGTTGGTTTTCAGATTTCTTTTGCATCTAATTGAGTTTCTATTAATATTTTGAATTTTTCATCTGGCATTTCAAGGATTTCTTTTTGAGTGGGATCTATTGCTGAATAGTTGTCATATGGTGGTTCACATTTCCTTGCTTTTTCATGGTTCCTGTGTCCTTCCATTGATAGATGCATATCTCATGTAACAGTTGCTTCTGCTCATTTTTTTGAAATTGCTTTCCTAGGGGAGGATTTTCTGAAGATGTACATACGTAGTTGATGCTTTGATATGGGGTGCCTGTGGTAGTGTGGTCTTTGTGTGATTTCTTAGGCAGTACACAGGGTCAGTGGTATCTGTGATTTCCTCAGTGAGTTAAGGTATGGTTATTAGTTGACCTTTGTTGAAGTTTTGCTGCAGTCTAGGATGCCAGGTAAGCCTGTCTTTGGGCCCCATTCGTGGCAGTGGTGGGCTGAGTATATCTATTCTTAGGCCCAAGAGTAGCTTGTGCTGTCACTGGTGTTAGTGGGTCCTGGAAGGCTGATTCTTGGGCCTCTGGGTAGCTTGCTCAGATGTTGGTACTGGGAGTGATGGGCCAGACATGTAGGCGGGTTTTCAGGCCCCTGGGCAGCTGGTGTGATGCAGGTAATGGCAGTAGTGGTAGTAAAGCAACTCACTGGAACCCAGAAGGTCCACACTGGTGTTGCTGGTAGCTGCAGTGGGTTGGACATGCTGGTCCTCTGGCCTCTTGGTAGTGCACGTGAGTGGGTGTCAGCTGTGGTGGTATTGGTAGGTTAAGTTGCCCCAACTTCACACTATAGCAGGACTGATCATGTGCCAACAGTGATGCACTGGGCTGGTAACTATCTGGACCCCTGGATGGCATACTTGAGGACTTGGGGGATGGGTTTGGGCCAGGAGACTAGTCCTCAGGCCCCTTGATAGTACCTTTAGGTGCTGGCTGTGACAGTCAGAGATGGAGTGGTTCCCGAGACACTGGCAGAATACTCAGGTATGGGCTGTGGTGGCTGTGCTGTAGGCCTGCCACCGGGGAGGGTGCAACCTTTCTCAAAGGTGCAACAGCATGAGTAAGAAGCTGTAGGAAGTCCCACAGCAGCCATCGTGGAATGGCAGGAATTGTCACCAGAGTACATGGGCGTGCCTGGTCTCTTTTCTCCCTCCTTGGATCGGAGACAGCTGGAGCAAGTCAGCCTGCACTTGGCCCAAATATGGGGCACAGTATAGCATTAAATGCTCCAAATGGTGCTGGCTGTGGCCTTGCAACCAGAGAGTGCAGGGTCCCTCTTAGGTGAGGTGTGCAGGTGGGTAAGAAGTTGTAAGGAGTGCAGTCTTCTTACACCTCCGTCTCACAACAGCCAGTAGCAAGGTCGTGAGAATTGTCTTAGGGGTGCACTGGAGTGCCTGGTCACCCCCTCCCACCTTGGACACGTGGTAGCTGCAATAGTGTTTCAAGGCACAGCCCAGCATTAAATTCTCAAAATGGCACCAGCTATGGGCCCAGGGCCGGAGAGGTTGTGGTTCCTCAGGTGATTTACATGGGTAGGAAGCTGTGGGGAGTGCCGTCTGCTTATATGTCAGTTTCACAGCAGCCTGCAGCAGGGCAGGGGGAATTGTAAAGGTAAATTTTATTAGTAATATTTCCATTCTTAACATTTTCACTGGCATTTGTTTTATTGTGCTTCAGATCATTAGTTACACATACTTTGTGATAAGTATTACATAATTTTAAAAAGTTTAGCAAAAAAAATTATAGAAATTATATCTAATTTCTGTGAGTCTCAAATTGGTAACCCCATTTCATTTGAAATATAATAGTATAGTGGGAGACCGAGCTGGAATGAGCCAAACAGATTTTAGTTGTGGACTACTGGATCAGTTTCTTCATTTTTCAAATGAAGGAGTTGAATTTGTTCATTTTATGCCAAATCCTGATATAATTCCATGTATAGCTTGAAGTTCTAAAATTCTGATTCCATTCACTTCTAAATCAGAGATGATACATCTTTCAAAAGTTTCTGTCCAACATTTTCAAGTAACTTAATTGGACAGTTTCATTAAATTGTGGTCAGAACTAGACTGTTTCCTTGCAAAGACTAAGAGGAACTTGGAAATGAGGTTTGAAAAATACTAGTCCTTCATTGGTTACTAATTATATTTTTCAGTTTGGCCCTTAAGGGTCAGATATTAGAAGATACTAGAGTTGATGAAAAAGCCATGTACGCCCCCATAGAACAAAGACCAAAGACAGGAGCTTACTACACGACCAAAGACAGGAGCTATGGGTTGAGCTGTGTCCCTTATAAGAAGTTATGTTGATGTCCCAACCTGTGGTACCCCAGAAGGTGACCTTATTTGGAAATAGGGTCTTTGCAGATACAGTCAAGTTAAAATAAGGTCATTAGGTTGGTCATAATTTGATGTAACTGGTGTCCTTATTAAAATGGGAAATTTGGACAGAGGGAAAACTGTGTGAAGAGACACAGGAAAGAACACCATGTAAACATGAAAGCAGATTTCAGGGTGATGCATTTACAAACTAAGGAACACCAAAGATTGTCAGCAGACCACCAGAAGCTAGGAGAGAGGCATAGAACAGGTTATTCTTCATAGCATTCAGAAGAAACCAACCTTATCAACACCTTCATCTTTTTTTTTTTTTTTTTTTTTTTTTTTTTTGAGACAGAGTCTTGCTCTGTTGCCCAGGCTGGAGTGCAGAGGCACGATCTCGGCTCACTGCAAGCTCTGCCTCCCAGGTTCACGCCATTCTCCTGCCTCAGCCTCCCAAGTAGCTGTGACTACAGGTGCCTGCCACCATGCCTGGCTAATTTTTTGTATTTTTAGTAGAGATGGGGTTTCACCATGTTAGCCAGGATGGTTTCAATCTCTTGACCTCGTGATCCACCTGCCTTGGCCTCCCAAAGTGCTGAGATTACAGGCGTGAGCCACTGCGCCCAGCCCGAGACATGTATTTCTGTTGTTTAAACCATCTAGTTTATTGTATTTTGTAACAGCAGCCCTCAGAAACTAATAAAAAGGCTGGACAAGCTTTGTCTGTAAAGGGCCAGATAGTAATTAGACTTTATGGGCCATTCTACTTCATTCTGTCATTGTAGCATGTAAGCAGCCATAACAATGTATAAATGAATAAATGTGTGTATTTTGTCTCCCAGTACTTATTTACAAGACAAGTGGTGGGCAGCATTTGGCTGCAGTGCATAGTTTTGCTGAGGCCTAATCCACAACATTCAGGAAAGACAACAGTGGTTAGCATTGTAATCAAATTCCTATTACAGTCATAAACAATATGTGTTTGTAAACAATATATGTATCCATCAGGAGGGATCCCTTTGTAGGTAACATAAGAAGGATAAGGGAAGGGAAAAAAATTTGAATTGACTATATTTAAATCCTAAATCTACTACATCAAGAAACAGAATCCACTACATTGAAAAACAGATTTACATTGAAAAAACAAAAATCAACTTCTAATTGGCAAGGTTTTTCCCAGCAGTGAAAATGCCAAGATACTATTTTCAAATAGTTAAAAATAATTCTCATACAAATATGAAATGAACATTTATTAAAGATTTTATTTAACTTGTTAATGAAGAGCCAGTAAGATGTTTAGACTATTTCAAAGAAGAATATGAAGAACAGATTTTATAGACATGTAGAATCAGAAATGCTGAAGTGAATTTGCTGGTAGATGCAAAACATATTAATATATTTTAGTGTAATAAACTTTGATGCTTGGGTTATCTTTTCTACAGAGCAGAGTTGTATTTCTGCTGGCCAAAATTCATTTACATTGTTAGCAGCAAGAATCACTTGTGTTACTATCAGTTGTCTACAAGTTATCATCTATACCTACAGAGTTGTAAAATAAGTTAGTAGAGAGTCAAAGGTGTGCACTCCTGTAGAATCAGATAATACCTGGAGGGCCCACTAGAAAATGCCAGCACTTTGGTTTCACCATGCACTGGCATCATTGCACCCATGGTTTGCTTTTCTCTATTTTTCAGGCCATAATTTTTCCTGATACAGGCTAGACTGAGTTTAGTTATTATTTAAGTTTCATTTTTACACATCTGAGACTTGTGAAGTGTTATCAGTAAAAAGTGTAAATATGCTATACAACAACAACAAAAAAAGGGAATAACTGCGTGCCAAGCTGTGGATCCCAGATAAGATGGAAGATAAGAAATGTGGCATCAGGACATTGAGGAAGTCACTGATAGCCTCAGTTCATTTAACATAATCGTTATTCTGATATTTATCCAGCACTTTCACTGTAAACAGAAGGAATATTCTTCATATAAAACGTGCCTGCTTTCCTTTGAGTTAGGTTAATCAGCATCATCACAGTAATAACAATAATAACTAACATTTATTGAGGACTCATTTTGTGCCAGACACCGTCCCAAAGGCTTTACATGTATTTTCCCAACAAGAGTAACAGTATTACCTGTTTCATTTTCCAAGTGAGGAAACTTAGGCCTCACACGGTTAAGTAGCTTACTCCTAGACACCTGTCTAAGCAGTGGTAGGATATGGACAAAGGCACACTTAACACCAGTACTTTTAGGTAACCCATCACACCACTTGGTAGAGAAACTTAATTGGAATTGCAACATCTCCCTATTTCCCAACACCTAAAAAGAGCCTACCCTGTATCCTTCAGGAACTTTTAAAACCTGAGAGGAGAAAAGACGTGTTTGGGCAGAAGCCTGAGGTATTACAGACTGACAAGTAATAAGAACGTTTTGAGAGCTGGGACTGATTTCTCATAGGAAAGGCAGAATTTCAAACAAAGTGACAGGCATACCATACTTGCTGTATTTGTTAGGGGCAGATTTGAAGAAGAACTACAGGAGAAAATTTGGCTAATGAAGTTGGTAGAAGTCAAATGGAGAGAGCATCCACAAGAGCTATTCTCTGAAGGTATGAACTGGAAGATCATCTCACCCCTATTCATGTAGGGTACAGGGAAATAAGTCAAAGTTACAAGTTCCATCCTTGTTTGTAGAATTTTGAGTAATATCCTAGACCTTTCTATAAAGGAAATTACTCCTGCTCAGGGTATTTTCTACATGGGAAAAATGACTATAGCAGTGCTTAGAAAGGGAATAGCATTCAATTCCACATCACTTAATGAATTTCCCCTTATGGGTTAAAGATAACTGTAGGATGACAGACTACTGTCAAACATCAGAAGAAAAAGAAAACAGATTCACCTGGTCTGTCTCCCTATAATATGAGGGCAGGGAAGCGCCCTCTTCTTATCTGAACAGCTGCCTTACCAGGACTATAATGGTAAACTGGAGTTTAAAATTCAGAAGTGGTGTAGCTCCAAGAAATGCTAAGGTCCAGCCAGGGTGTGGCATAAGAGTGGGTGGCTATAGTGAAGTAAAGGAAAGCTTTAAGCCTCAAGTGTTGAACAGGTTGTCACATGCATACCAAAGACACTTAGAGTGGTAATAGGTCTTAAAAAGATTACGAATCTTGACTAGGGGAAATGACATGCCACAAATAATAGCAAAAAGAAAAAAGTGTCAAGGAATGGTCAAGTAGAATGACCTGAACTCAAAAGAGGAAGAGTTCTGGAGCAAGTTCGCAGTAAGTTTTGGGAATCGGAGGGCAGTGCTTGACCTCACGGACTGGAGGTATATAGAATGAATAGTGCTTTCAGTATCTGAGGTATATAGAATGAATAGTGCTTTCAGTATCTCCATTTAGGAATGAATGTTTTGGCCTTTGTTAAGTGTAACAGTGGCCCTAATTAAGTGAAATAGTTGCTAGATTTCATGGAGGGAAAGTTGCAATTTTGTTTTTTTGTTTTTTGTTTTTTTTTAATTCAGAGGATTACAATGAATGAGTTAACAAAATATACCATCACAACTGTGAATCAATTAAAATTACCTTTATTACATAGTAGGCCTGTGTTTTCTCCTCTTCTCCTTCAGGAGGCAGCATAACGACAGTCAGAATTTCATATCTATTCTTCAGCTTCTCAATTTTACTTAGCCGCTCATGAAACTCAGTGCTAATAAGAAAAAAAAACACTGAGAAATGAATAACATACTTTAGAATTTTTAAAGGACTATCAGGTGTTCTTATTGAAGACATTTGGATTTGTGTCACTACTAAACTCAAACAGGTTAAATTTGTTCTCACATTTTAATTCGGTGTGAAGGATCTGATATTTACCCTACTTGAAAGCTGACAAGTTAGCCTGCCACAGTTTCACTGTGTCTTTTGCTGGCAAAAGACACAATTCCTGTTTCAGAGACAAAAGACTTTATTTCTCATGACACAGCCATTGGTTCCCCTGGCTCCCTACATCCCATGGGGGCAAGAAGGGGCTCAAGTGGATGCTGCACACGGTAGATTTGCATCACAGCTGAGGAATCTCAAGCCTAGGTAACCCAGATATTTTATAGTGGGGAATAAGCAAACATGCCTAACTTTTGCTCCAGAAGGAGATGTTACCTCTAGTTTCTGAGGCTGTTGGCTATTCAAACGTCTTTAAAAAGATGGTGCAAACAAGGCAGTTGAGAATTGTCTTCCAGCATTCAGATTCAGATTCTTGAATCTATTGGTTAATTTCTCCTTTTATTTCAGTAAATTTATATTTTTGAGCTATTTTTTAGAACTTAGTAATCTTAATATATGCATGGCAATATGGAGAGTGACACAATTGCCTGCCACAAACTCATGAAAGTAAGCTATCATGATGAAAAAGAAATCCTCAACCTACCCATTTTTCTACTGCTAGAGAAAACTCATGGTAAAATATGTTTAAATAGTGTCAGAAGTTACAGTTTTTCTTATTTTTAATTATCACTCATTTCCTCAGAAAATATTTACTCATCCTGTATATGATCATAAAACCTTGCTGGACTTCAAGATTGTGGACCAATCACAGTATATTGCTCTTCCTTTCTAAAATAAAAAAAAAAAAAAAGATTTAAAAAAAAAAAAAAAAAAAAACAGCAACATAGCAGTTCTGAGAACCAGAAAGGTACAATATTTTTTCATGAATTCATGGAAAACAGATGGGGTAAGATTAATGGGGAAAAAAAGATACAAACATGGAAGACCACTGCAGAAGCAGAAGCCATTTTCCACCAAAGTAGTCTGAAAAAAATCAAACTCAGAAATAAGAAAAAGAACAACAGTGATCTGTGAGGCTATAATCAACACCTCTGGGCCATTCCCCTCAACCCCTCAAAGCATACAGAAATGCCAGGAATGCTTTCTGCTCCAGTGATAACCAGAAAGTTACCACAGTTCCTAGCATACATGTTGAAGCTAGAGAAAGAGGTAAAAACATGAAGTAAGTCTAGGCTTCCCCAACAGTGGAAGTAAACGAAAAAGAAAGGCAGTTCTACTTAGGAATGAGATGAAGTCTTCATCACTCAAACACTTCCTAACTTTTTGTAACCATGAAATCCTAACCCTGCTTAATAGCTATTATGCTCTTTACAGGACAAACTAGCTCAAGAGCCTACAGTCAGCCCTCCCATTTTAGAGGACTAATCTGTTGGAGAAAACCAGAAATCCGCTTAATTGCAGAGGAAACCCTTATCAGTTAGCTGCCAATATCCACCGATTAGTAAGAATTTATTAATAAATATTAACAGAAAACAAAGGACCATCAAACATTTATGGAAAGCAAACAGCATAAATGAACAAAATGAACAAAGAACAGACCTGAGATTAACACATAATGCATAGAAGACAATGTTCAGTCTTCTAATTAGTACCCTCTAAAAGAGAAGAGGATATTGATTCCAAAAACACCCATAAAACAAGATGGGCTGCTATGAAAATAAAGGACTAATGAAACAACAGTGCTTGCAAATAAGTTTCCGTTTTCAATGTAAAAACAGTAAGAATAAAGATTTAATGAGCAATCTGGAGAGAGAGACAAGGGGGGAGATGAGGCAGAGGAGAGGGAAATAGGGAGAGAGAGAGAAAGAATATCTGAGAAAGTAAAATACAAGTAGAAAAAAGAAACCTGGAGGACAGACCTAAAAGGGCCAACATCTACTAAAAGTGAGCAACAAATGGAGAAAACAGAGAATATGATGGTAAGAAAAAAATCAAATAGAAAAATATTCTCCTG
Organism: Piliocolobus tephrosceles; assembly: GCF_002776525.5. Classification (NCBI taxonomy): domain Eukaryota; kingdom Metazoa; phylum Chordata; class Mammalia; order Primates; family Cercopithecidae; genus Piliocolobus; species Piliocolobus tephrosceles. The sequence continues at coordinate 106,232,614 of NC_045435.1, read as the reverse complement.
ACCTGAAGAAAAACTTGAGTGAAATAACTAAAAGAGACCACACAGAAAGACGTTCAGCCCCTCTTCCCTGGAAACCCCTATCCCGACTTTTCACCAGACAGGGGCCCCAGCCCGTGACCACAGAACGGTTGCTCCACCCATGGCTGAGTATACCCACTGGTAGTGGACTGGAGTTTGCTGGAGACTCCCCGAGGCATATGATAGCCCCTCTGCCACAACCACAGCAGCAGTTCTATCCCTGCTGCCCTTGATTTGGGGAAAAAACAACCTGAGGACTATGCCTGAGCTTACAGCACACTACAGACACCATGCAGAGAAGACACCACTGTCTTCTCCCGACTCCCTTAACTCCGTGCTCCCCAGCAAGCCACAAGCTCACACCAGCACTACAGACTCCTACCCCACCAGCTGAACACTACCAGTAACAGCAGCTAAATGCTTCTCAGAGGTAGAGCCACCAGGGGCAACCAAAAGCCTCTGCCACTGGCTCTGCAGTGGTACTACCCCAGCTATCCTCAGATTAACCAAGGAGCAAAGACCCTAAGTACCTCATCCGTATTTGCAACAAGCTGTAATCCACCCAAGCAGAGGAAGCCAGTCCATCTCCCATGGATCACATAAACCCCTACTGCTCATCACCAGGCAGGGTGTCCCCAGCTTGGGCCCATAGCACAGACCACCTCATCCTGGGTTTATTGCACTCAGTGATTGCTGACCTGCACCTCTCTGGGATGAAGCCCTCAGGAGACAACCAAAAGACCCTCAGCCACAACCACTACTAAGGTACCTTCCTCTGCTGCCTCCACGTTGGGAAAGAAACATAAACCCTGAGATCACCCCAGAGCTGTGGTGGGCAGCCCAGTAGCACCAAGCCATGATCTACAGCCAGCACTCAGGTGAGAGAGGAGCCAACACTTACAGAGCATTGAGAAAGAGCATGACGCAACTGTGAGGAAATATAGAGGAACCACACAGCCAAGCAAGAGCCTACCTACTGACCACTACACCTAAGCATCACCTACTAGATTACACCCCAAAGCTTCAACACCAAAAATAACTTCCTAACATATCCTCCTGTGAAACTAAAGAAGTCAGCTACAAATAAAGCCCCACACAAAGCCTTGGCCCTGTGAAAACATCCAGAAAAGAAGTCTGTTGACTGTACTCAGTCTACACCACAGTTAAAGGAATAACCATTGTATTATTCCATTTTCAAACTGCTATAAATATACTACCTGAGGCTGGATAATTGACAACAAAAGAGATTTAATTGACTCACAGTTCCACATGTCTGGGGAGGCCTCAGGAAACATAATCATGAATCATGATGGAAGGCAAGAGGGAAGCAGCAGCATCTTTACAAGGCAGCAGGAGAAAGAAAGAGAGGGAAACTTCCAAACATTTTTAAACCATCAGATCTCGTGAGAACTCACTGTCATGAGAACAGCACTGGGGAAACCACCACCAATATCCAATTACTTCCCACCAGGTCCCTCCCTCGACACGGGATTACAGTTGGAGATGAGACTTGGGTGGGGACACAGAGCCAAACCATATTCTGCCCCTGGTGCCTCCCAAATCTCATGTCCTCACATTTCAAAACCAATCACACTTTCCCAACAATCCTCCAAAGTCTTAACTCACTCCAGCATTAACTCAAAAGTCCAAGTCCAAAGTCTTATCTGAGACAAAGCAAGTCCCTTCCATCTATGAGCCTGTAAAATAAAAAACAAGTGAGTTGCTTCCAAGATACAATGGGGGTACAGGCATTGAGTAAATGTTCCTGTTCCAAATTGGAGAAGTTGGCCAAAACAGAGGGGCCACAAACCCCATGCAAGTCCAAAACCTGGCAGGGCACTCACTAAAGCTCCCGAATAATCTCCTTTGACTCCATGTCTCACATCCAGGGCACACTGATACATGGGGTGGGCTCCCAAGGCCTTGGGTAGCTCAGCTTCTGTGGCTTTTCAGGGTACAGCCCCTTTGGCTGCTTTCATGGGCGGACATTGAGTGCCTGCGGCTTTTCAGGGTGCATGGGGCAAGCTGTCAGTGGTTCAACATACACAAATCAATAAATTTGATTCATCACATAAACAGAACTAAAGACAAAAATGATGTGATTATCTTAATAGATATAGAAAAGGCTTTTGATAAAATTCAATACCTCTTCATGTTAAAAATTCTCAAATTAGGTACTGAAGGAACATAGCTCAAAAATAGTAAGAGCCATCTATGACAAACCTACATGATAGTAAATGGAGAAAAGCTGGAAGCATTCCTCTTGAAAACCAGCATAAGACAAGGATGCCCTCTCTCACCACTCTTACTCAACATAGTATCAGAAGTCCTGGACAGAGCGGTCAGGCAAGAGAATGAAAGAGCATCTAAATCCTTGTTTGCAGATGACATGATTCTGTATCTAGAAAACCCCATAGTCTCAGTCCAAAAGCTGCTTCAGCTGATAGAAAACTTCAGCAAAGTTTCAGGATACAAAATCAACATATAAAAATTACCAGCATTCCTATACACCAACAACAGCCAAGCCAATAGCCAAATCAGGAACGCCATCCCATTACACAACACAAAAAGAATAAAATACCTATGAATACAGCTAACCAGGGAGGTGAAAGATCTCTACAATAAGAATTACAAAACACTGTTCAAGGAAATCAGCAGAAAGCTGATTTCTCATGGATAGAAAGAATCAATATTAAAATGGCCATACTGCCCAAAGCAACTTACAGATTCAATGCTATTTCTGTCAAACTACCAATGACATTTTTGTAGAACTAGAAAAAAACTATTTTAAAATTCATATGGAACCAAAAAAGAGTCTGAGTAGCCAAGGCAGTCCTAAACAAAAATAACAAAGCTTGAGGCATCATGTTACCCAACTTCAAAGTACACTACAGGGCTACAGTAACCAAAACAACATGGTACTGGTACGAAAACAGACATACAGACCAACGCAACAGGAGAGCCCAGAAATCAGGCTGCATCCCTACCACCATCTCATCTTCAACAAAACTGAGAAAAACTATCAATGGGGAATGGATTTGCTATTCAATACATGGTGCTGGGATAACTGCCTAGCCATATGCAGAAGATTGAAACTGGACCCCTTTCTTACACCACATACAAAAATCAAGATGGATAAAATATTTAAACGTAATACCCAAAACTATAAAAACCCTGGAAGACAACCTAGGCAGTATTATTCTGGACAGAGAAAAAGGCGGAGATTTCATGATGAAGATGCCAAAAGCAATCACAAAACAAAAACAGTGACAAATGGATATAATTAAAACTGAAAAGCTTCTGCACAGCAAAATAAACTATCAACAGAGAAAACAGACAACCTACAAAATGGGAGAAAATTTTTGCAAGCTCTGCATCTGATAAAGATCTAATATCCAATATCTATAAGGAACTTAAACAAATTTACAAGAAAAAAATACAACCATATTAAAAAGTGAGCAAAAGACATGAACACTTTTCAAAAGGCGACCTACATATGCCAAAAAGCATACGAAGAAAAGTTCAATACATCATTAGAAAAATGCAAATCAAAACCACAGATACCATCTCACACGAATCACAATGGCTACCATTAAAAGGTCAGAAAAAAATAACATGCTGCTGAGGTTGCAGAGAAAAAGGAAAACTTATACAATATTGTTGGGAATGTAAATTAGTTCAGCCACTGTGGAAAGTTATGTGGTGATTCCTCAAAAAACTAAAAACAGAAGTATCATTAAACCCAGGAATCCCATTACTGGGTCTATACCCAAAGGAATATAAGTCATTCTACCATAAAGACACATGTGCACAAATGTTCATCGTAGCACTATTCACAGTAGCAAAGACAGAATCAAGCAAATACCCATCAGTGACAGATTAGATTTTAAAAACGTGGCACATATACACCATGAAATACAATGCAGCCATAAAAAAGAATAAGATACTGTGTTTCACGGGAACATGGATAGAGCTGGAGGCCATGATCCTTAGCAAACTAATGCAGGAACAGAAAACCAAACACGGCACATTCTCACTTATAAGTGGGAGCTAAATGATAACTCATGGACACAAAGAGGAAAACAATGGGCATTGGGACCTGTTGGTGGGTGGAGGGTGAAAGGAGGGATAGAAACAAAAAAAAAAAATAACTATTGGGTACTAGGATTAGTACCTGGGTAATGAAATAATCTGTATAACAAACCCCCGTGACAAGTTTACCTGTATAACAAACCTGCACGTGTATCCCTGAACCTAAGATTTTTTTTTTTTTTTTAAATCACTGAAAGAGTTCACCCAGTAAAGGTAAAGCAAGAGAAACTTTAAAATGACAAAACACCCAGAAACATACAAGAAAATTATGAAACACCAAGAATAGAGTGTCCCAAAGCTTCCAGAAAGAAAACAAAGCCCAGGTTCCCTACAAGATAAATTTCATTAATCTATAATCAGACTTCTCATAAACAACACTGTAGTCAATGTTTTACAATGTTCTGTCATTCAAGTTTAAGGGAGAATTAATATATATTAAACATACAATGACTGCAAAGTTTCAGAAAACATCAGTTTGAAAAAACATTCAAAATCATACTCCAAGAAATGAAATGAAATCCAAGAAAATAGAATGATGACAAGGGATACATGAAAAAAAATCAAGAAACAAAACACATAGGTAATTTTAAACAATTGCTGACATTTGGATCTACAGCTTAGTGCACATTAAGGAGTTTTTTTAAAAGTAAAGACATAATATTAAAAACAATAGCAAGAGAGTATCATCAGTATTTCAACAATATGTGAAAGATGGGAAGAGGAAAAGAAGAGATAAAAGATGCCAAAAGTAGTATTTTTAGGAAGGGGAAAATAATAGAAGCTAATCAATTTTCAGTATTCATACAGAAATGATTAAAGTTTCTTTTAAATCTAAGAATAACCAACAAAATAATTAAAATTAGAATGTTTACTTTCCAAATAAAAGGCAAAACAAAATTCAGTAAAAACAATGAAAAGCTGGAAAGACAGAAATAATGAATACATGGCAATTTCTTAATATTTCCTGAAAAGTTAAATATATACCTATCACATGATCCAGCGATTTTACTCCTACGTATCCAAGAGAAAAGAAAGCATATATTCATACCAAGAACACGTATGTTCATAGCACCTTTGTTTATATAGCTAAGAGTTTTAAAGAACTCAAATGTCCATCAGCAGGTAAATGTACAAACAAACTGGAGTAAACACATGGAATGGAATACTGCTATTTAACAAGAGAAAGCCAGGGTCAGCAAACCATCCTGCCTGCCACCTGTGTTTGGATAGCCCGCAAGCAAAGAATGACTTTTAAATTTTTAAGTGATTAGAAAAATAAAAGAATTATATTTCATGAAAATTTAAAATTACAATATTCATAAAGTTTTATTGGAAAATAGCCATGCTCATTTTTTGACATATTGTCATGGCTGCTTTCAGTCTACAATGACAGAGTTGAGTAAGTTGAGTTATTAAAACAATGACTGGAAGCAGCCTAAATGCCAATCAACCAACAAGTGGATAAAGCAAATACACCATGGAATACTACTCAGCCACAAAAAGAAACAAAATCATGGCATTTGAAGCAACTTGGATGGAGTTGGACTCCATTATTCTAAGTAAAGTAACTCAGGAATGGAAAACCAAATATTGTTATGTTCTCGCTTATAAGCGGGAGCTAAGCTATGAGGATGGGAGAGCATAAAAATGATAAAATGGACTTTGGGGACTTGTGGGGGGTGGAATGTGAGAGGGACCTGAGGGATAAAGGACTACACTTTGAGTACAGTGTACACTGCTTGGGTTCAGATACACCAAAATCTCAGAAATTACTGCTACAGAACTTATCTGTGTAGCTAAAATCCACCTGTTTTCCAAAAATTATTGAAATAAAATTTTAGGAATAAGTTAAAAAATAAAACAAAGACCATATGGCCTGCAAGGAACTGTAAGTTACTTACCTAGCTCTTAGAGAAAAAGTGTGTCAACCCCTGATAAAAAGGAATGTATATTGATATACACAACATGGATGAATTTCAAAATAATTACGCTGAATGAAAAAAGCCAGACAAAAGGCAAACCTACTATTGGATTCCATTTACATAAAACTCTTGAAAATGCAATCCGAACTATATGGATGAAAAGCAGATCAGTTGTCTGGAGAGAGAAACACTGGGGAAGGACTGAAGGGAGGAATTACAATGGGGTATAAGGAAACTTGTAGGGGTGACAGATACTTTATCTTGATGGTGGTGATGGTTTCTCTGGTATATTACATATGTCAAAACCTATCGAATGTACACTTTAAATCTGTGCAACTTATATATCTCATGTATACCTCAATAAAGTTTAAAAAGTAAAGTCTATGACAATTGAAAGGAAAGGCAAAAAAGAAAAAAATGGCAATATTAATTTTTTATGGGATGCAGCTAATATAATACTCAGAGGGTTTTTTTTTCAGACTTCAAAACTGAAAATTAATAAGCTAAGCATCTGAAGAATTTAGGAAAAGAACATTAAAAACCTATATAAAAGAAGGAAAAAGTAGTAAAGGCAAGATCAGAAACTAATGAAATAATGGACAGTAGAAAATATCAATAAGAGCAGATCCTTTCCAAATAATGTTAAAACTGATTAACTTGTGAGAATTATCCTACCCCAAAAGAATGCACAAATAACCAATGTCAGCAATATAAAAGAAGTCATCTCTAAAAATACTACAACTATTAAATAATAAAATTATAAACAACTTTATAATTTATAAATTATAAATAACTGGCAATAAATTTGAAAATTTGAATATAGAAAATTTTTCCTAGAGAAAAAATGTAATTTACCAAAACAGAATCAATAATAAATACAAAATCTGCATTGTCCTATAACCAGTATATAAGCCAATAGTTGAAAATGTTCCCCCAAGCCGGGCGCGGTGGCTCAAGCCTGTAATCCCAGCACTTTGGGAGGCCGAGACGGGCGGATCACGAGGTCAGGAGATCGAGACCATCCTGGCTAACACGGTGAAACCCCGTCTCTACTAAAAAATACAAAAAACTAGCCTGGCGACAAGGCGGATGCCTGTAGTCCCAGCTATTTGGGAGGCTGAGCCAGGAGAATGGCGTAAACCCGGAAGGAGGAGCTTGCAGTGAGCTGAGATCCAGCCACTGCACTCCAGCCTGGGCGGCAGAGCGAGACTCCCGTCTCAAAAAAAAAAAAAAAAAAAGAAAAGAAAAGAAAATGTTCCCCCATAGAAAATTTTGAGCTCCCAATGGCTTTTTTTTCCAGTAAGGTCTTTGAAAGACAAAAAAAAAGATATAATTCCACTCTCTTAGAAACATATTCCATGTACAGAAAAATAAGAAATACACAAAAGTCATTTTATGAAGGCAGACATAACCTTAATAGCCTGATAACCTGACAAGGACAGTAGAGCAAGGAGAATTATGGGTCATTTGTACACATGAACATAGATGCAAAAATTGTATTAAAATATTCCCTAACAAAATCTAGATGTATGCAAAAGACAATATGAAACAGACAAGTTGGGTTTATTCTAGAATGTAAGGTTGGTTTGACTGAAAAATTGATCAGTATGATTAAACACATTAACAGATTGAAGAAGCTACATCTTGTCAATAAGTGCTGAGAAAGCATATAATAAAAGTCAACATCCATTCTTGATTAAACAAAATAACCTCTTAGTAAAGGATAAAAATAGATAGGAGATCACTTAATATGGTAAAAGATATCTAAAAAATAGAAATAAACTACAGTAAACCTTATACTTAATGCAAAAACAACGAAAGCTTTCCCTTTGAGATCAAGTAACAAGACAAGGATACCTGTAATCAACACTGCTCTTCAGTATTGAACTAGGGAAAAAAGAAAAGTTATAAAGATTGGGACCCTCACTTTTTTTTTAATTCCTCAGCAATTTTAAAACTAAGAATTACCTTATGTTTTCCCGTTCTTGATCAACATATCTTATTTGTGATGCAAGCATTGTTTTATGAACCTTAATTTCTTCAGTTCGCTCTTCCATTGCTGTGTATAATTGCTGTTTTCTTTTTTCTAGGGAAAGAACTTCTTCTGCCTTACTGTGAAGCATTTCTCGAGTACGCTTAACTTCAAGTTTTAAAAGACTGTCCTCTATCATCAAATCCTATCAACGTAACAAAATGGTCAAATATTGAAATTATTTTTTACTGCAAAACCAAAATATTTTTCCTTTTATGACTATATAAGTAAAATTTGAAAATATATATTTTTCTAATTTAACCATTGACTAAGATATTAACTAGGGCTAAAATTAAATTGATCAGAGTCACAGCCTTTTTTTTTTTTAAGAAAAGGGTTTATAGTTATTCCAAATCTTTTTTATAATTCAATTTTAAAGTCAAGCTTTGCTATTATAAAAAACAAAGGGAAGAAGTTATTCCTGAAATTAAACTTACACTATCCAAAAAACATAAAGCCATATGAATGGCCATTGTTATACTCTGAATCTCACAAAATAATGTGGAAATATATTTTTATTTTAAGACATAAGAGTACACATATCAATCAATTTTCAGAATAGAAACCCCAGAAGAAAAACACTCCAGAATATAAGATTTTATTGTTTCATAAACATAGCTTTTCATTTGGAGAGATTAGATACTTACATCTCACGTGCACCAAAAATATATTCTAGATGAATGAAAAATCTTAAGAGATGAAATCAATGTAACTACTAGAAATAGTAAACATTTTTCTGATTTTTAGTGTAACCAAGAAGTTTCTAAGCATAAAAATTAAAAAGAAAATAAAACTAAAAGATTTGATGTTTAAAAAAACTTTTATGTCACAAACACTGCATAAAAATGTAAAGGTAAATGGTGAAAATATTTACAATATTTATGACAGAGATAATATTTTTACATATGAAAATTTTGTATAATTTATATATGTAAACCTCCCAGTGGAAAAATGGGCCAAGAATACAAACTAGAGCTCCAAAGAAAAAAAGTATGGAACATGACATAACAGAGAAAAGTGTTTTAAACATTTTTATTTAAACATAAATGTTTGAAAATTTATCATTAAAATATTTTTAAACCACCAACTTTAAAAATGCAGACTAAAACAAAGAGATACCATGTTTGACTATCAAATTGGCAACAATTTCCTAAATTAGGATATCCAGCCTCAGTGGTAGTGAATAAAATAGAATGCTTACACACTATTGATAGGAATATTAATGGTAGGTACCCTCTAGAAGAGAATTGGGCTTAAAAATAGTTTTGAGACACTAAAAATATTTCTTTCTGAACCATAATTATATAGCTAGGAATTTATCCAAAGGAACTAATTGAATAGAACTATACAAGGAACAACTAATTGAACAACTACATTATACATGTAGTACTATTACAATAGCCAACCATTGGAAAGAAACAAAAATCTAAAAAATAGGGGATGGTTAAATACACTATGGTAACTTCATGCAATGGACTTATAGAAAGCCCTCAAAAATGTTTTTGAAGGAATAATGTTTTAGGATACATATGATGTATAGAACTTTTTTTAATACAACATAAAAAGCCAAATTTCTTAAAAGACTGGAGGGAAATAACAGACGTAACACTGTTTATATTGGGTATAATGATTATAGTGACATTTTCTTTTTCATAATTTGCTATATTTTTTCATTTGTCTATGATTAACATGGAAACATGGTTTTCAATACTATATATGCATACAATTTTACTGCACCTGCTTAAAAGCTTTGGCTTTATCAAGTTCTTTCTCTGATCGGTCAATGAAAAGGTTTAGTTCATTTATTTTGGTCATAAGGGACTGTTTTTCTTCACTGTTTTTACTATACGACTTCTTGATAAAATAAAGATCATTCTGCAAAAAGAAAAAAGATATATAAATGTATGTTTTAAATATTAACAAAAGTATTAAATACATACTGTATTATATATATCTTACATTAAATTATATACTCAGATATTTACAATAATCCTATGTTTTATTATCTCTCTTCCTGCTATGTCTCTAATATAATATACATGGATAGTCACATAGGAACATTTTCATTTTTATCATCAATTGATGTTTTGGATTTAGTATGAGTTCAGTAATTCTAGGAAATATATACTTCCAGTTCAACCTAATGAATCACAGTCATCCCTCAGTATTCTCTGGGGATTGGTTGCAGGACAACAGCACTACCACCGCCAAAAGGTATGGATGTTCAAGTCCTTATATAAAATAGTAGTGTTTGCATGTTATCTACACGCATCCTCCTGTATACTTTAAATTATCTTTATATTACTTATGTAATAAAATGCAAATGTTATATAAATAGTTGTTATACTATATCATTTAGGGAATAATGACAAGAAAAAAGTCTGTACATTTTCAGTACAGACGCAAAATCACCCATTTTTTTGAGTATTTTCAGTCTGCAGTTGGATGAATCTGCAGATGCGGAGCTTGTGGATACAGAGGGCTGACTTTTAGGAGACTGCCATTTATGAGGAGATGGGAGCATACACTGGCTCATTACATGGTTCACTACTCCCATACTGGAGTTCATTGTTTGATTCTATGCAAGTCCCAGATAGTAAGGACATCAACAGTCTGAGAAAGCATAGGGTGCTGTTTAAGAGTACCAGCTCTTAGAATCAGATGGCCTTAATCACATACTAGCCATCTGACCCTAGTATGATGTACTCTTCCTCAGTTTCCTCATCTCTAAAATGGAGATGAGGACAGTTCCTACCTTCCTGCATTATTGTGAAGATTAAAGATGTTACTGTCAAAGCGTGTGTATAACAGTGCTTGACACATAGAACTGCCCTGCAAATGTCAGCTATTATTAATTACGTACAAAACTGCATATTGCTAAAGAGAAAAATGTTTGGTTAGATCCAATTCCATCATATGCATAAATAGATCATACATATGCAGATACCAGTTTTCTAGTTTTATACCTATTTATATCTCTCTTTCCACCCAGAACCCAGAATAAGGTTTGTGCTCTTATTCCCTTGTTTCCTGAATCTGAACTTTCCAGTTCCAAGATCTCTTTCTCTCTCTTCCTCCCTCCATCAGTTCCTCCTCTCCTGTCTTTTTAATTGCCTGTATTTCTCTGAAGTATTGGGACCTAAGATTTCAGCAAGATAGTAAGAAGAGGAATTTGTTGCATAAAAATGTGATTTTATAAAATTAAATTTGAGAAAAAGAGTTAAAACAATGTGATTTTCAACCTGAAGAAACTAGTTTCTGTATGTAAAATTAGATGGAGTTGCATGTGAGAGGGCATACAGGATGACTCTGTATCTGTTGTTACTATTGAAAAGAGCAGCTCTTCATAATGACCAAAGGCTAACTAGCTTTAATATAATTTATTAATTCACTTACATTTCTATTAATTTACGTATCTCTCTGTTAAAACCAGAGTTGGAATAGGCATAAGCACTTGACAGTGGTATGATGGAGGGAGCAGTCAGAGTAGTTCAAAGGGGGAAGAACTATAACCATCCCCACACAGCAAAACAGACACACTCCAGGCCAGGGGCAAGGAACAAAGTCATACCTCTAACATTCTATAACATTAATATTTTCATATTCTAAATAATCAAAACAATACCACATATTGAGTACATACTAAAGTATTGTGCTAAGATATAAATTGCTTCTAGTTCTCCCAAATGTCCTAAAATAATAATTTTCCCCCATTTAATAACGAGTAAACTAGAGCTCAGAAAAGTTAAAATAGTAGTAGTGGTATAGCCTTGAAATTTAAAACTACTTCTATCTGATCCAAAAACCAGTGTTTTTCTCCACTAAGCAAAGATAACCATTTTAAAATATTTCATCAGACTACAAACTACTCCAAACCAAAATTTTGTCTTCTCAAAATAAGAGAATAAAGTAAGTAATACCTCTCCACCTTTTGCAGCCCTCAAGGATAGGGCAATTCTTTTTATAACCACCAGAGGATACATCAATAGTCTTTCCAGTGGTAAATAACATTTAGACCCTGCTAAGTTCTCACCCCATTCAGGTCCATGCTCAGTCTCTCACTTTTACTCTCTAGTCAAACTTTAACACAGTTTTTATATTACAATAAACATAATAAAATTCCTAAAGATGAAGACATTCTTACCTTATTAACAGAATCCAATCATTTCAAATATTATAACTAAGTAAAGATTTGAATAACAACTGCTGACTCATTAAAGAACAGTTTCTTTTTAGATGGTGTTTTAAAGACAAAGGGCAATCAAGTTATTTCTTATGGCAGTTATAAAATAGAAAACTAGAACTTATCAATGTTCTAAACAGTGTACTCTTTAAGAGTATTTAGAAGTCAAATGCAGGAGGGGTCAAATCATAGCTCTCTGTGTACTAGCTGTATAACCTGGACAAATTACTTACTCTGTAAAACAGATAATAGTATCTTCCTCACATTTGTAAGAATTATACGAAATAAAATACTAGAGGCATGTCATACAATATTTAGCATATACTAAATGCATCATCAATGGTAACATTATATACTAATAGTACAAAAATAAGAACATTGTTCATACATTTGTTATATATGTGTGTAGACTGGCAATCACCCTATTCAAAGTAGTCTTAGGAATATATCTTAAAACAGAATGACTAGGATATTTGAAACATAAAATGTATTTTGGCTAAGTTACATGAAGCTTCTTGATCTGTGTTTCCAAAAGGCCACATGTAGATTTTTTCTCTTCCAAAGACTTCTTAAGTTCAACAATTTTTGCTTCAAGGGCTTGTTTTTCTTCTGAATTAATTTCTCCCTTTAACCGTGACATTCTCCGTTCCACTTGTTGAATGTGAAAATCCTGTTACATTTAAAAAAAAAAAAAAGTTATTACAAAGAAGCAAACAAAAGCATTTCTATAAGTGTAAAAACAAAGTGAATACTTTCTTATGAGTTTGGACTGGGCATTATCATGTAATAAAGTCACTTTAGTTTTTCAGTAATTCAGGATAAAATCCTTTTCACTCTAAGAGGAACAAAAATAAACTGTATCTCAACAATCAAAGTCCATGATAGACACAGAAATAATCTTCTGAAAATATGACAAAGTTGGGGGATGTTTATCATACTACCATGATGGAATCTCAGTAAATTCACTGGATTTACATGAATTGGGATTTCTGAGGGCACATCATCTAAGGGATACAAAACAGGTAGTCACTAATTGTTAGCCATGAAAGGTTCAAATAACATCTAATTAATTATTCTTAATATTATATTTTAACATCTGTAATTTTTAAAAACTAAGAATATGTATTAGATGAGAAAATTAAGATGTAGAGATGGAGAATAGTAAGATATTAACACAAATATATAAATAGAACCAAACAAAGAAAAACTGAAAAAAATTGCTTCTATTAGCATGGGAGTGAGGGTGGCGGTGCATAACTAAGAATCAACATACACTTTTTTCTCAGTTTCAGATATCTCAGGCCTTCTTTTGTTTTACTCTGGATGCAAATGTCTCAGGTTCCTTTAAAACACCGTTCTCCCTCTAACTAGAGTTCTCTCTCCTCTTGCCTGTTTATTTCAGACTGAGAGGAAAAAAATAATTTTTAAGTCTCCCTCACCCTACTACTGATCTAACATGATGTCTCACCTTCAGCATCTGTCTGTCCTCCACAAGAGTACTTAGAATTCTTTGTTTTATTAGAACATGGTGTATCTTGACCATCACAACTGTAATAAATCAATATGGAAGATATTCATAAAATAATATCTACCTGACTGTACATAATTTCTTGCTGCTTCAAGGTTTCAAAATCCAGTTTTTGTAACTGATGGTTGAGATGTTTCAGAGAAGAACGAGTTCCTTCAATTTCTGATAATATCGCTTTTTCTTTCATTGCCTCAGTCTGTAACTCCTGAGCTTTCTTAAACAGCACATTTTTTATGAGGTTCAGTTGAACATCTACTTCCTGATAATAAGGAAGTGATTAATGAAATTAAATATACTGAAATGTTGTATTTCATATGAACATAATAACTTAGAAACTCAAATAAATTTGAACCATCCACCATTTTAGCCCCTTAGAAGATAAAGCTCTTCCCACAATTTTAACAAGTCCCTAACATTTCTTATGATCTACTCTATTCTAGTAGACTAGGGTAGTTTTTATACTTGTATCATACACCTTGACCTGTCATCTTAATTTCATCCCATGCTCCCCTAGCCTAGCAGTTGGCTATTCCACTGATTTCCTCAAAAAATAAAGTCCGCTGGAAACATACAGCCTGTACATTCACAGAGTTTACTAAAGTCTTGAGGGTGCTATGGAGAAGAAATCACGTCACTCAATCTCCCACCCTTCAGGCAGTATCCAGCAGTGAGCAGGTAAATGTTTAACCATCATCTCTCCAGGAGATGAGAGGCGAGGGGGAAAATCTGATTTCCATGGTAGAAATACTCCCACTATGGCCAATTTCATGCTACTAACATGATTCCACTAAAGGTCAAGTTGGGAAGAAATTCACAGAAGCAGACCATTTTGTGCTATTTCCAACATACAGATAAAACAGACATAAGTAACCTTAAGAGTACAGAATAATAAAATATTTGGAAGTAATGAGTGCTGAGTATGTATTACTTTTTTTGTAAATGCCATTTATTTAACTGTGATTTTATATATTTTCATTTTTAATCATAGGTGTATTTAGGAAAATTTCTAAAAATTTAACTATTGGCTCTTGTAAGCTGGTAGGAGCTGGCCCCAGCACACTACAGGAACTACCTGTCACTCACTCTTTGCCTCAAGTTGGCCTCTCTACCATGTGCAGCTCTAGGAAATAGAAATGAGTCCCCCATCCCACTGCTCCTCTCTCAGGAAGCAAACCTGTCTTGTCCTGGAAGCCTCACAACCAATGTGTTCTAGGCTTTAAATTGATCTACCATGCCATGATCAATTGAAAATTATCATTCTTAAATGCTGAAATAATTTGCCTCTGTGATCTTATACCCAAATAAGCATATTTTCCTTTAGCAACCAACAAACCTGAATATGACACAAAACAAGTCTGTGACTGGTACATTTAAATATTTGCATAAACAAGAAATATAATCTGATATTCAATGCATTATTTTACATATAATAGATAATTTTCAATGGATTTAAGATCTTCTCAAAGATTGCCTGGCAGAATTTTAAAGTCAATGCTTAGTGGTGAATAACACAGTATATCTCCAAAAAAGATAGGGTTGGGATTTTTTCAAACAAACAAAAACCAACAGCAATGAAGAAAACCCCAAGACTATGAACACAGCCCTGCTGAACAATCAATCAGTACACTCTGCTACTAATATTAATTTTTCTAATTTAGCTAGTTCTTCAAAAATGTCTGAAGTTTTTAATTCTCTGTGATGAAAAGGTCTATTTCATATAAATTTCACAATGTTTACAAGTTTCTGATAACTACTAATGCATATCATCTGTTACAGGGAATCATGCTCTTAGGGAAAAAACACCAAAACTTTTAAAAAATTATGTGTAATTTGAATACCATTCATGTCAAGACTGCAGCATGATTTTATTACTTAGAAATTTTACAGCACACTGAGGAAGTTGGATCCCATCCAAATATAAGCGGAGCTAGATGAGATATAAGATTGGGAGATTTTGCCACCATCTTCAACTACCCCTTTTTCAACCCCCCGAAATGAGTAAAAGCAAGAAGTAGTGTCAGGTCACACTTAAAGTTCACACTTATAGTTCACTTTGAAGTTTTCAAAGAGGAAATGGTGCACCAGCCTTTTCCAGTTCCTCGAAAATTGGCTTTAATGCCATCAACATGCCAAAAAGACTGAGGTAGAAGAGGGTGCCAGTAGAGTTAGCAAAGTGATAACATTTCAAAGCCCATTTACCAAAAAAATTTGCCAGATTTTAAGGGGTTAAAGAGATAGTAGATGATGAAGAAGTACAAATCAGAAATGTAGATGATGGTGGGAATTTGATTACAAAAAAAACAGTGATAATCATGTAGAAATCAGTTGTAAAACAAAGCCACTTTTCAAGCTATTTATATGCAATATACTAATAGATATATGGATGATGGCAGGGACACAGGTACAGTAGGCTTTGGGAAGGAATGGAATCCAGGGCACAGTGGGGGAGCTACTTTTTTAAAAAGACACCAAGCCAGGCATGGTGGCTCATGTCTGTAATCCCAGCACTTTGGGAGGTGGAGGAGGGTAGATCACTTGAGGTCAGGAGCTTGAGACCAGCCTGGCCAACATGGTGAAACCCCATTTCTACTAAAAGTACAAAAATTAGCCAAGTGTGGTGGCACGTGCCTGTAATGCCAGCTACTCGGGAGGCTGAGGCAGGAGAATCGCTTGAACCTGTGAGGCAGAGGTTGTAGTGAGCTAAGATCATGTCACTGCACTCCAGTCTGGGGGACAGAGTGAGACTTGGTCTCAAAAAAATAATAATAAAATAAAATAAAAACTAAATAAATACAAAGACATCAAAATTAGTAGTTTAAGAAGAGAGGAGGCTGGCCGGGTGCAGTGGCTCACACCTGTAATCCCAGCACTTTGGGAGGCCGAGGCAGGCAGATCGAGACCAGCCTGGCCAACATGGTGAAACCCCATCTCTACTAAAAACACAAAAATTAGCCGGGCATGGTTGCAGGCACCTGTAATCCCAACTATTCAGGAGGCTGAGGCAGGAGAATCTCTTGAACTTGGGAGGTGGAGGTTGCAGTGAGCTGAGATCTTGCCATTGCACTTTAGCCTGGGCGACAAGAGCAAGACTTCATCTCAAAAAAAAAAAAAGAAGAAGAAGAAGAAAAGAAGAGAGGAGACTAAGAATAACTTCAGAAGCAATGCATCAAAAGTCCAAAACCAGATTATAAATGTGATCATACCAAAAAGCAGAGCTTCTTACAAGACCTCCTCGTCCTCTGATCCTGAGTCTAATTAATTCACTGTTGCTAAATTTTCTATGATTTTAAAAAAATTAAAACTAAACTTTACCTTCACATCTTTTTCCTCCTCCTTGAGCATATCTTCCAAATTAGTAGCTTTCTCTTCTACAGACATGGTTTTCTCAGTTATCTCCTTTAATTTTGTTTGTATTATCGCATTATGATGTTTAGTTTTTTGTAACCTGAAGAAGGTTTATCACAAGATAGAAAACGTGCCTAAAAAGCATTTAATACAAACAAATAATAGTTTATCCTAATATTTATTTGTATAACTTGAAGGGATTTTTTGCTGTAAACCTTTTTATTACCACTACATATTTAATAGACCATAAAAATATGGCTACTGAGTCTTTGTAATGAAAATATGAGTAAAATTTTTTTAGGTTTAATAATGTAGTAGCCGGCCAGGTGCGGTGGCTCACGCCTGTAATCCCAGCACTTTGGGAGGCCAAGGCGGGCGGATCATGAGGTCAGGAGATGGAGACCATCCTGGCTAACACGGTGAAACCCTGTCTCTACTAAAACTACAAAAAATTAATTGGGTGTGGTGGCAGTCACCTGTAGTCCCAGCTACTCGGAAGGTTGAGGCAGGAGAATGGCATGAACCTGGGAGACGGAGCTTGCAATGAGCTGAGATCGCACCACTGCACTCCAACCTGGGCAACAGAGTGAGACTCCATCTCAAAAAAAAAGTAGTAGCTAAAATCTTGCAGTTATTTAACCAACAAGTAGTCTTAAATATTTAATAATTTTATAGATATAGTAGAATTAATCATAAACATATTTAAATAGCTTTTTTCTTACCTTGCTGTTTCTTCATGAATGTCCTTCTTTATCTTGGAAATATTTTTCCTCAAAGCTTCTAAATCACTGGAAGTTCTATTCACAGTGGCTTTTAAAGAATCCAGCTATTTATTAGTTAACAGACAGAAATTATATATTTACTCTGTATCTTATAATTTCATTTCTGAGTTTTATTCTGCCCACTTTAAGTTTTAACCTACATCACACCCACAAAAATAGTAGCCATTTTCTTATATTTAATATATAAACAGATTTCCATACTGATCTGATACCAAATTGTAATCAGATTTGTTGTATAATCCTAGAAAATTATAGAGAACACATATATATTGAAAGTAAATGCAGAAATGTCTAATATCACTAGACCTGCTCAGAAAGAGCACATCCCCAAAGTCAAGATTAGCTAATATATATGTGCTCATAAGAATTATAAGTTTAATTGGATTTGAAAAATCTCAAAAGATTCTAATACATCAGACTCCTAATAACTACATTTTACTGTTAATCAAAATTATTAAAACAGAAAATCCAAGATACAAATTTTCTTTTTCATTAAGGACCTTTGCAAAAACCCTAAACTCTCCACCAAATACTCTCAGAACAGATACATTCAGTAAGGTTTCTAGATACAAGATCAATATACAAAACCAGTTATATTCTATACGCTTACAACAAGCAATCCAAAAAAAGAAATCAAGAAAACAATCCCATTTATAACGGCATCAAAAAGAATAAAATATTTAGGAATAAATTGAACAAAGGAAGAAAAAGATCTGTACACTAAAAACTATAAAACATTGATGAAAGAAATTGTAGAGGACATAAAGATATCCTGTGTTCATGGGTTGGAAGAATTAATACTGTTAAAATGTTCATACTATTCAAAGCGATCTACAGATTTGTGAAAGTTGTCAAAATCAAAATGGAATCACGTGTCAAACCCTGACAAAATTGAGCTAGGGAAGGCCATGAAGACAGAGTTCTCACCCATATTTGCCCAATAACAAGAGCTATCCCAAGAGACTCTGCCAGAACCACAGCCTTGCATAAAGACCACTGCAACCTTGCACAAAAACCCTTCTACAGAGACATCTGCCCAGTAACTGACTGATCAACCTTGGACTGACACTACCCTTATTGATTCCTATAGCCAAGGGTTATTATTTTTAAACAACTTAGGTAAACTTACTCATTTTACCTTTAAAAACTTTTGCCTTCCTTTATCTCCCTAGATATGCCTATAATCTGTCATAGCCTGTATATACTGGATTTTCAAATGCCCTGCTTATTCCTAATTAAGCTCAATATTTTTAGAGGGCCTCTCTCTGTTATTTAGGTTGACAGATTCAATACAATATCAAAATTCCAATGTCATTCTTCACTGAAATAGAAAAACAATTCTAAAATTCATATGGAACCATAAAAGATCCCAAATAGCTCAAGTAATCTTAAGCAGAAAGAACAAAGCTGAAGGCAACATACTTTTTTATTTAAAATTGTATTACAAAGCCAAACTAATGAAAACAAAATGATGCAGTCATCCATTGGCATCTACAGGGGATTGGCTCCAGGATCCCTCACAGATACCAAAATCTACCAGATGTGTAGGTCCCTTATATAAAACGACATGTATTTGCATATAACCTATGTACATCCTCCTGTATACTTTAAATAATTTATTGATTATTTGTAACACCTAATACAATGTAAATGCTATGTAAACACTTTTCATATTTTTAAAATTTATATCTTTTTTATTGTTATATTATTATTTTTATTGGGTTTCTTTTCTGAATATTTTTCATCAATTGTTGGTTGAATCTGCACATGCAGAATCCATGGATAAGGAAGGCTGACTGTACTGGCAAAAAAAACCAGACACATAGAAAAATGGAACAGAATAGAGAACCCGGAAATAAACTCATGCATATATGATCAACTAATTTCCGGCAAAGGTGTCAAGAATACACAATGGGGAAAGGATAGTCTCTTCAATCAATGGCGTTAAGAAAACTGGATAGCCACACGCAAAAAAAAAAAAAAAAAAGAGAAAGAAATTGGGCTTTTCTCTGGTACCACATACAAAAATTAATTCCAAATGGATTAAAGACTTAAGACCTGACACTGTAAAACTTCTCAAAGAAAACATAGGAGAAAAATTTCTTGACATTGGTATCTGTAATGATTTTTTGAATTTGACACCAAAATTACAGGCAACAAAAGCAAAAATAAACATGCAGGACTACATCAAACTAAAAAGTTTCTTTAAGGAAAAGGAACCACCAGTAAAATGAAAAGGCAGCCTACAGAATGGAAGAAAATATTTGCAAACCATTTACCTGTGATGTGAATGGCACCCCGTGGTGCTTAATTAGGGGCTTAATCAGAGTATCCCAAAAGTTCCACAAACAGACATTAAAAAAAAAAACAAAAAACTAGAAACTGTTTCTTCATCACAGGAAAAGCTTTATGCTTATTTTATATTTTATAGTAATTTGTCATGAACATATAAGCCAGTCTTTTTTAGTTGACATACCTCACCCTTCAGCTGAATTCTACTAGTTTCATGGTCTTGATATGCCGTTCTACCTTTTAAAAGTTTACCATCAGCCACAGAAATTCTTTTCTCATATTCTGTGTTATTCCCAATCTCATTTTCTAAAAACTTGATCTTTTCTTTAACCAAATTTTCTTTTTCTCTTGTTTCCTGCTTTATCCTTGCTAATTCCTAGGATTAAAACAAAATATTTACTTAAATATATATTTAAACTGACAAAACTAAAAGGAATTTAGTTTTTATTTTTCTATTATTACATTTAGTACTTATTTTACCAAAACTTCTTAGAAAACATTTTAAATACTTTTATATTAATAAAAACAAAATATTAGCATGCTACATGCTAATGTCTATGAATTCATATTGTTAAATGTCTCTGTTTCTTTCATATATCTGGTATTTTGCTAAAGAGATGAGAAAACAGTTATATATGAAAGGTAAAACCTACAAATGTAACAGTGTTGAATATTTTTCAACTGGAAAGTGGGGTTTCAGTGAAGTTTTCCAAATATTTTACAGATTTTTTTTTTTTCATGTTTTGAAAATAGCATTTTAGTTACTGGTTTCAATAGGAATGTCTTCATTCAGGCCTTTCACTGGTCATGGAGACAATAATAAATAGAATACACAAAGCACTGTAACTGAAATGTGGACAAAGTACCATGGAAACAAAGAGATGATGAATTATTTCCAAGAGGAGTCATTAGATGACATTACACTTTCCTGGCTTTCCAGGATAGGGAAGAAAAGAAAAAGAAAAAGTAGAAGAAGAAAAAAGACGTGCCCAAGAGGCATCATTTGAGTCAGGCTTACAAACATGAATGGGGTTGCATGAATACTCTAATGTAGTTAAAGTGTAGGGTGGGAAGGCAGGGGTGCAAAGGGTTGGGGTCCAGATGAAAGGCATAAAGCTAGAAAAGTAGAGTTTAGGGCCAAACTGTGAAAAAATTCAAATATCATGTTAAAGATTACCTTTTAAGCAATGTAAAAAAAAAAGATTTCAAAGCTGGGAAATAAAAAGATTAGATGTTGTTTTTACAAGTGATGCTGATGGCAATAAGTTGGATGAATTAGAAAAAAATTACCCTAATATGTATTACTTGCATGTATTCCAAAATGAGGTCCTTCCAAACAACTAATCACAGGAGATTGGGGGAGGAGGTATGTGTTCTGAAATCAGTAGATTTTAGAAATGCTGCATGTATACATATTAGCATATTAAATGGCTACACATCTGAGATATAACATATTTTATAAAGGAAAATTTAAAGTTGTTTAATTTTCAAGTTGTTTAATCCAATTTTTAAGTTGTTTGATTATAGAATTAGCATTCCATAATAGTAGCATTCTAAATATTTACTGTCATTCACTCAAAAGACATGTCAAAACTTCCTAAGTTTAAATATTTCAAAATATGAATCCAGAGTTTCTTGCCTTATGATTTTTTCTACCACTTAATCAGATGCTTTAATTCTACTTCAATATCATACTTAATAGTGTTATTCATCATAAATTTTTCATATAGGTAATACTAAGTAATATTTTAAAACTTCTACACTGTAATAAAAGCATAGTAGAAAAATATTTTTCTACTTCTCCACATGGTTTCTTTTAAGAATACAATTTCAGGATTTTATGACCAGACCCCTGACAAGAAAATGCTGAGGAGGCAGGAATGAATTGTTTTGCAGGAAGAGGAACAAAAGAGTTCAGTTAGGAGATAAAATATGCCACCCTCAAATATGCTACTGTCAGAGGCATTTGAACCAGAGCAACTCCATCTTCCTTGAAGAGGAATAGCGTAAAATAAGGCTGTGACCTACGGGGCTGCATTCCCAGACAGGCAATCTAAGTCACAGGATGAGACAGGAGGTTGGCTCAAGATGCAGGTCATAAAGAACTTGCTGATAAAAAAGGTTGCAGTAAAGAAACCAGCTAAAACCCCCCTGACCAAGATGGCAAACAGAGTGACCGCTGGTCATCTTCACTGCTTATTATATGCTAATTATGATGCATCAGCCTACTAAAAGAAACTCCCACCAGCACCATGGCAGTTTTCAAATGCCCTAGTAAGTCAGGGAGTTACCCTATGTGGTCTAAAAGGGGGAGGCACGAATAATCTACCCCTTATTTAGCATATAATCAAGAAATAACCATAAAAATGGGCAACCACCAGTCGTCAGGGCTGCTTTGCCTATGGAACAGTTATTCCTTTATTCTTTTGCTTTCTTAATAAACCTGCTTTCACTTTTACTCTGTGGATTTGCCTCAAATTTTTTCTTGCATGAGATCCAAGAACACTCTTTCAGGGTCTGGATCAGGACCCCTTTCTGGTAACAGTATGAAAATAATAAAACCATAGAAATCAGAAATCCTATGTATCAGGGATTTTTTTAAAATGTTTTCTGTTTTGTTTTATTCTCAGAGAGCAGTTGTCAAACACTTAGAAGCATCCCGCTGCCAACGGAACCACCTCTTAGCACCCTCCTTAGTCTCTGACAGCACAGTGAGGAGATGTCAACATGTAAGAAAGGAACCTCTGTGAATGTAACTAGGGAGCTATTAGTTGTGTATTCTGCCAAATCAGCTGACTGAGTTACTTTAGCCATGGGGTTGTGTGAGAAAACTGACTGTGGATCCATAACTGGCACATGACTTACAGAGAGGAAGCAGTCATGACTTGAGAAAAGAATTTTTATCTGAGAATTTTACATTATCAAGCCCAGAAAGGCGTTAAAATTAGACAGAAATAACATCCCACTCAACCCCTTTTATGAGCTGTGTATTCATCTCTTGATACAGCTTGCGATTGCCACAAGTAGCTATAAATTAACCTAATAATGCCTCAGCAGATGCTATAACCCACACCCCACAGCTTAACAATGTATAGCCAATCAATAACTGATGTCATTTCAATGTAAATTCTTGATAAACAAATCAGGAACTTCCTCTTTTTTCCCGCTTTAAAAATCTACTTGTAACTACTGCTAATTGGAGTGTATATCAGGGCAACTTGAATCTATACTCCCAGGCTGCAATCCTCAAGCTTGGCCCAAAGAAACTCTGCTTCCATTAATTTTGCTTCAGCTTCTTCCTTGTAAGTTGACAGCTTAATGTTTGAAAGCAATGAGAAGTTAAGAAATATTAATAGCAAACCAGGTGTGGTGGCTCACGCCTGAAATCCCAGCACTTTGGTAGGCGAGCGGATGGCCTGAGGTCAGGAGTTCAGGACCAGCCTGGCCAACATGATGAAACCCTGTCTCTACTGATAAAAAAAAAAAAAAAA
>NC_045435.1:106141232-106208529 GCF_002776525.5 Piliocolobus tephrosceles | reverse complement strand
TCTCTACTAAAAATACAAAAACTAGCTGGGCGAGGTGGCGGGCGCCTGTAGTCTCAGCTACTCGGGAGGCTGAGGCAGGAGAATGACGTAAACCCAGGAGGTGGAGCTTGCAGTGAGCTGAGATCCGGCCACTGCACTCCAGTCCAGGCGACAGAGCAAGACTCCGCCTCAAAAAAAAAAAAAAAAAAAAAAAAAGAATTAAGAGAACCTGGGCCGGGTGCAGTGGCTCACGTCTGTAATCCCAGCACTTTGGGAGGCCAAGGCAGGCAGATCACGAGGTCAGGAGATCAATATCATCTTGGCTAACACAGTAAAACCCCGTCTCTACTAAAAATACAAAAAAATTAGCTGGGCGTGGTGGCGGGCGCCTGTAGTCCCAGCTACTCGGGAGGCTGAGGGAGGAGAATGGCGTAAACCCGGGAGGCGGAGCTTGCAATGAGCAGCGGTTGCGCCTCTGCACTCCAGCCTGGGCGACAGAGCAAGACTCTGTCTCAAAAAAAAAAAAAAAAAGAATTAAGAGAACTTCATAGTTAAGATTGGCTGTCCTTTGTCCCTCCTAGGGAGGTATAACCCATTTTGTTGATAAAATGTTGGTTACTTACAGAAATTGAAAATATAACAACCGAAAGTAAACCACACCCAGATACCAAAATTTAAACTCCCAGTAGCCTGAGCTGCTTGCCAAATGCCTTTCCATGGAGTAGATGGAATTTAACCCATCTTCTCATCTGACTCCGAATTCCTTCTCTTTCTCAAATCTTCCCACTTTTACTCCCCATTATTTCACTCCTTGATGATTTTCCAAAAACATTCTCCTAAATTACCTCTGAAAATAACAGGAGATAACACTTGGTCTGTGTTATCAGTGCACTATTCCCCGCTTCCAAGCCTCTACGTCTTTATTAG
The DNA here is from genome assembly GCF_002776525.5 of Piliocolobus tephrosceles. NCBI lineage: Eukaryota > Metazoa > Chordata > Mammalia > Primates > Cercopithecidae > Piliocolobus > Piliocolobus tephrosceles. Next base: position 106,207,623 of record NC_045435.1, on the reverse strand, counting down.
TGTCTCAGCTTCAAATTGTAGTCTAGGTTTCTTTTCTGACTCTCTCTCCTTGTTCCTTGGCTATTCATGGAGGTTCATTTCCCTATTGTAACTTACTGCCAAATAGCATACACATTAAATCCAAGGGACCTTGGACAGCCATGTGTAAATCAGGGCGTTGGTTTTATTGCAACAACAGTATCTACTGACTTTCTCTTGTTCCACAATTCTAAGACGACAGGATCCAGTGTTTGAAGTTATAATACTACATGCAAATAATCTTCATCACATTTCCAAATGCATATAGAGTCAGCTTTCAAAAATATTTACCAAAACTACTCAATATTGCTACAAAATTGACTTTCAAATAACAATGTGATTTACATTTGGAATAATGAGTTAAATACAAAAGAGACAATACAGTTGAACATTACAAGGACCAAACAACTACTTTACCAAAGCACAGTTATCTATGTCTTCATCCCTCTTCTGCATCTGTTCTATTGTGTTCTCCCACTGTTTAATGAGTTCTTGTCTTTCATTATGAATCTTACGAAAATCTTGTGCCGCTTTATCCAATTCTAACTGTCAAATAGAGAGCAAACAACATTTCTGTAAATTTAAGTGGTTTTGCAAACATCACCTTCAAAATTAAGAAATAAAAATCTTCCTTAAACTAACCTGTGCACTTATAGTCTCTGTAAGTTCGTTGTCAAGTATCTTTCTTTTTTTATTACATTCCAAAGTTAGTCTTTCTAATTGCAGAGTCAGTGCCTATAATATAATTATATACAAAGATACTTAAAATTCTCATTCTACTGATTTAAATGTTATTAGTGTATCTAACATTAAATAGTATTACAGTATACATATACATTTATTTGATATCTAAAACAACTGTGAAATAATATCTTTCTTATCTTTTAATCCCAAAAAGCTAGTGTAATGTGTTTGCACATAGCTGCATAAAAACTCAACTGTTTCTAAAATGACTTTTAATATTTTTAAAGTAAATTAGAAAAAACTTGTTATAATTTGCTATTTGAAAGTTTTAAAATAATGCATTTTAAATCTACTAGAAAATAGCATGTTTTATAATACTAGCTTTATTAGTATCACCAGATATAAGTAGATTTTAAGTGATTTTTATAACATAATCAATAGCACTACAGTCTCAAATCAACAAAAACTACATGTAATATTCAAACTACATTTTAGGCGAAATAGCTAAAATACATTAAAATACTTCTAGTAGAAAACTTTCTCTTCTGAAATGCTTTTGAGCATCCTTATAAATCAGGATATTTTTAACCTGCGGTTCGTGGATCCTCAAATAATCAAAGGGAATCAGAGAATCTATAAAACAGTCAGCAATATTTTATGGGTATTTGAATATAGTCATTTTTTTCTACAGAGAAGACATTTGGCTTTATTAGCTTCTCCAAGAAGCCTCTGACTCAGAAGTTTCAGAATTGCTCCCTTAAAGATCGTAAGTATAACTTTAGGTAAATAGGCTGACATACTATAGATTTAGAGAAAACTTAACAGTTACAATTTATAATTTCTCACCCTGATTTTATTATCATCTTGTTGTGCATACTTCTGAAGAGTGAGAGCATCACTATCTTTATGAGCTGATTCTTCTAACCAGGCCTCCAATGCTTGCTGGTCCCAGTTCATTTGACACTTCAAACCATCCAATTTTTGAGTGGCTTTAAATATGCCATTCTAATTTCCAAAGAGAGAGAGAAAAGGGGACATTACAAAACATTATTTATTATACAGACTAAAATAAAACATACCTTTATATACTGTGAAGCAAAATTTAAAAAGAAGAAATCCTGTCCCTGCCTTCCAGATGTTTATAATATGCCATATTTTAATTATATAACTATTACACTTGTATCTTAATTCTTTGATTGTAAAATAGAGGAGAAATGACTATACAAAGTCAAGAAGAGTAGTTGAGCCAAAGGTTGCTTTAAAAGGCTTTAGGCTTTAAGGTAGCTCCCTCACAGCAACTGCATTAATCATTCCACCAAAGCCACCCCAAATATATATGCAATCATAGTTAAAATAATATGTTTGGTATGCTAACTCAAATCCAAGACAAGTATCCTTCAGCCCCATTTCCAATCATATTGTTTGCCCCTACGAAGTCTCTTATAGAGAAATGTTGGAAACACTTCCAATTGAAGTAAATATCGTAAAAGAGATAAAAACGTTTATGTACTAAATTTAGTCACTTAACAAATCTCGACTCATTAAAAAACGGAGAAGACTATATAAACAAATACAAATTAATAAGTATGTAATTATATACAAAGATTACATTATAAAATATGTACATGTATTTCCATATGTATATGCACATGTAAAGAGAAGAATCAGAATTTGGAAAGAGCTCCCAAATCAAGTAACTATAAACAAAAGAAAAGACAGAAATAGGTTAAAGTAGTTTAATGTTAGAGTCACAAAACTGATAAATCAATATGAAAGGTCAGCATTTTAAATGAAATTCAAAACTAAAAGTGATTTTTTTAAATGTGGCTATTAAAAATATTACACTTACATATAAACCATGCCTGGTATTTTATAACAGGCAGCAAGCATGGTACTTATAGTAAGTCTCAATAAGTAGCTGGTGAATGAATAATGGGAAAAATGTAATATTCCATTATTGTTTCATTCAAATCACAGCTCCATGTGTCTTTCATTGTCCAAAAAATATGTAAGGAAACACTAGGAAACTAATGTATGCCCTTTCCATACAGGGAAAAAAAAGTCAATGCTCATTTGGTGATGGAAGAATGAGCAGTAGCACAGAATTTTAAGTAATATTTCAACATATACTTCTTTATCACTTTTCTTTTCCAGTATTGAAGCCATCTCATTTTCCAGTCGTTGAATTTCATCTTTCACTCGTTCCAATTCTCTTTGAGCAATGGCCTTAAAATGTTCTTCACTTTCAGTCTCACGCTCCCTTGCTTTGCAAAGAGACTACAGAATAACACACAAGATGAAAAGGCTTTTAAAATTTTAGAAATTTTGAATAAAAATATTTATAATAATCCATTATATTAAAACAAAGTTCCCATAAATTGCTTACATTAAGTACTATTAATTCCACTAGTCTAAAATCTACATTACATTAGACTGTGATTACAATATAGTTGGTGTTGCTCACTAGTTGTAAGAAAGTCAATGAACTGTGCTAGGAGAAAATACTGTCAATAGTTTTCACATCTACTTTGATCTAGGAAAACTAAAGAAAACCAAAGGTTTGGTTAGACTTAAAACTTATTATCTACAAATAAGAAATATCCATTAAAAACAATTGAGAAATGAGATGTTTTATATGAATTGATCAAATATTCTAATTAAGACATTATTTTTAAATAATTATTTAAACACTAATGGTTGTAAATATTCCCTAGAATATATTAGCATATAATCACACCTTTGTGTTCAGTTGTATGTAATAAAAGAGTATGTGTTAACTAATTTTACAGTGCTTCAAAGTTATAATTTAGTATTAATTTTACAGTACTAAAGCTACCATTGTTGGAGGCTTATTATTCTTTTGTCTCTATTACTCTATTTATTTGAAGTTTGATGATAGTAAGATACAACTACAGAGTCTCTGCCTCTCAAATCCCCAGCTCAGTAGTTCAATAACTTAAGGAAAAGTGTTGTTCCAAATAGTTAATCAATTACTCAACCACATTGAGATTCAAGAATTCTGAGTTTGTTTTTGAGTTTATTAAATTTGTAACTTTCTAATAAGACTTGTAAGCCATGCAATACTTACTTATCTATATTGATTATAAATTGCTTTTTAAAATATGGCACTGTTCATTTTTTGAAACTGCATACTATTTCTCAGACAGTAGATGTACTTTAAAAAAAAAACTAGTTTGAGATAGAAGTTAGAAAACTTTCCAATGCTGTTTGCTGAGCTGCCTGGTTTGCTGGATATCATTACAGAGTGAGTTTCTATACTTGAACAGATTATTTATAAAACAAGCTTACTTAATCACCGCAAGTTTTAATTTTTATTATATTTATGTTAACATTTCTAAGATGCCTAATGTCTTCCCTAGTTATCTTAAATAAAGTCTCTTGAGTATAATTTAACTTTTTAATCTCAGGATTATTACTATGAGTTTCAATTCCTGAACAATGCTAAAATGCCATATGTGTAGACTACCGGCCTCCACTCCAAATGGCCCCAGTGAGTTGTGCTGATAAATTAAAAAGGAGACAGAAATTTTATTATGTGTTATATTAGCTCTGTTTCTGCTTATAGTCATCATTTCTCACCACCATCATTATACCTTTCTCAAATAACCTGCTGTCTAATACAGAATGTTTGAATAATGATTTTTCCTTTCATATGGATTAAATTTTTGTTCAAAATTGGAGAGGTAGCAGCACTTTGGGAGGCTGAGGCAGGCAGATCACCTGAGGTCAGGAGTTCGAGACCAGCCTGGCCAACATGGTGAAACCCCGTCTCTACTAAAAATACAAAAATTAGCTGGGTGTGGTGGCAGGTGCCTGTAATCCCAGCTACTCCAGATGCTGAGGCATGAGAATCACTTGAACTCGGGAGGCAGAGGTTGCAGACTCCGTCTCAAAAAAAAAAAAAAAAAAAAAAAAAATGGACCAGTAGTTAGTTCCTCTAAGCCTTTTTCTATCTACTTTCATGTTCAAGGTTATGTTCACAGTAGTTTAATTATGCTAAGCCTTCCTATTAAAGCTGTAAAAATCACAGATGTAAATGCACTATGAGATATTCCATGACTACACATGATATAATCAACAAAAATTTCAGTTACTGTACCTGTGTAATTGAGAGCTCTTGCTTAACATTTTTGAAGTGAGAAGTCATAGAATTAATACGCTCTTCATACTCACGTAACTCATCTTGCAAGCTTGCTCTTTCATCCTTCAGCTTTGACAACTGTAAATAATAAATACTATGATTAACCAAAGTTCTATTAAGTTTTACCATATGAAGGACCTAAAATCAAAGAAAATTAAATTTTCATTTTCTTGTCTCAGTCAATTTGGACTGCTATCACAAAAATATCATAGACTAGGTAGCCTAAACAAAATTTAATTTGATTCATGAGAAATTCCTCACAGTTCTGAAGACTAGGCAGTCCAAGATCAAGGTGCCAATTAATTTGGTTCCTGGTAAGGGCCTTCTTTCTGATTTGCAGACAGATGCCTTCTTGCTGTATCTTCACATGGCAGAGAAAGAGATCATCTCCCTCTTGTCTTTTCCTAAAAGGGCACCAGCACCATTCATGAGGGTGCTACCTCTATGACCTATTTACTTCTCAAAGGCTTCACCTCCAAATACCATCACATTGAGGACTGAGACCACCATATGAATTTTGGGAGGACGCAAACATTACAAACATAGCATTTTGTTTCTTTAAATGTCCACATGAACTTCTAAAATCTACTAATTCTTTAAATATTATAAAATAGTGTTGTGATTTGGAGATTACTGTGGGAAAATTAGCACCATATTATATGGAATAGAAATCTCTCAGATTTGCAGTAGTAGTAGATCTACTCAAAAATGCATTTTTCATACAGCAATTATTTTTATAGGGCAAAAATGAGATTCTATTCCATTATTAAACCAGAAGGTATCTTTTTTTTTTTTTTTTTTTTTGAGATGGAGTCTTGCTCTTGTCACCCAGGCCGGAGTGCAGTGGCGCGATCTCAGCTCACTGCAACCTCTGTCTCCCGGGTTCAAGCGAGATTCTCCTGTCTCGGCCTCCTGAGTAGCTGGGATTACAGGCGCCCACCACTACACCTGGCTAATACATTGGCCACCACTTTTTTTTTTTTTGGTATTTTTAGTAGAGAAGGGGTTTCACCATGTTGGCCAGGCTGGTCTTGAACTCCTGACCTCAGATGATCTGCCCGCCTCAGCCTCCCAATGTGCTGGGATTACAGGCATGAGCCACCACGCCCGGCCTAAACCACAAGGTATCTTAAGTAAACAAGGGCATACTAACAAGATGTAACAAAAACACAGAGCAGGAACCATAAATTTGAATAGTCGCTAGGCACCAAGCATGATTTCTTCTCCAAGAACTCCTTTTCAAACCCCATTGAACTGGGCTAAGCTTAAGAGAACAGAACAACTGACTCTCATGTACCTAGAAACTGTTTCTTATTTTGTTTACCTTTGAATTATAACTCTGACTAGAAACAAAACTGTGAAAATGTTAAACAAACAAAATAAATCCTTGGGAAATTGTAAGACAGATTCTCAGGATTATTAGAATATACTATCCCTCAAAGCAGAATATAAGCTCAACAAAATGAAAATATGTTTTCTTAAGGTCTGGAGCTACAGTCCCCAAAGTCAGGGATATCTCCTGAGGGTACACAACACAATCCACTGCAGTGTGAAAAGAAATATTAGAATTTCTATTTAAGAAAAAAATACTAATTTACTCATTTGTATGTCCTATACTAATATTACATACATATTTTTTTGCTTGTGTCATCAAACTTTTACTTTTAATTCCCTCTCTTTTCTTGTTCTTTTTTAAAAAAATTATTAAACTGAGTTCTTAGTTTCTTTACTTTTTGTCTTAATGAGACGGAGTCTCGCTGTGTCACCCAGGCTGGAGTGCTGTGGCTGGATCTCAGCTCACTGCAAGCTCCGCCTCCCGGGTTCATGCCATTCTCCTGCCTCAGCCTCCCAGGCAGCTGGGACTACAGGCGCCGGCCACCTCCCCCGGCTAGTTTTTTTGTAGCTTTTAGTAGAGACGGGGGTTTCACCATGTTAGCCAGGATGGTCTCGATCTCCTGACCTCGTGATCCGCCCGTCTCGGCCTCCCAAAGTGCTGGGATTACAGGCTTGAGCCACCGCGCCTGGCCTATATGTTTTCTTTAAATAAAATTTTTGCTGTTTCCCATGGATCTGGGCATGAAGCAGTCTCTTTTTATTGTTTTCTAAAAGGTGATTTTTCCGTTTCGATTTCTTTTCATATAAGGGCCACCGAAGAATATTTCTCAGAAACATGCCTAAGTATTTAATATGAAGGATCATTTTTAATTATTTAATACATAATTTTTAAAAATAATTTTAAAATTATTATAAATTATATTGGCTTATTATCAAATAATGTGACCTACAAAATATTTGTATAGCATTTTAGGGATTATAATTTTTTAATTTTGGTAAAATATACAACAACATAAAATTTTCCATTTTAACCACTGCTATGTGTACAGTTCAGTGGCATTAAGTACATTCACCCTGTTATACAACCATCACCACCAATCCATCTACAGAACTTTTTCATCTTCCCTGAACCTCTATAAACACTAACTCCCCATTCCCTACTCCTCTCAGCCCCTGACAATCACCATTCCACTTACCATCTCTATGAATTTGACTACTCTAGGTACCTTATATAAGTGCAATCAAGCAATATTTGGCCTTTTGTTTCTGGCTTATTCACTTAGCATAATGCTTTCAAGTTTCATCACTGACTTAACGCATTAAGATTTTTGTTTTGGTATAGTATATGATCCACTCTTGTAAATGTTTTATGGGTATGTTTTAAAGTGTATATTCTCTATTCAAGAGATAGATGTCTCTATGTTTTATTTTTATTGTATTATATCCCTTATATCCTTATTTTTGTCTAGTAGAGTTGTCTAATTCTGAGGTACTCAATGAAATAGCTCACTGTAACTATACTTTTGTCAAATTCTACTTGCATTTATAATAGGTCTTGCTTTTATGTAATTAGCTGCTGTGTTTAGTGCATAGAGCTTTATGACTTTTATTTGCTTCATCAGTTATGCCATTTATAATTGCATAATGTCCCCAGAGCAAGACTGTCTCAAAAAAAAAAAAAAATTGTTTCCATGGCAACAACCCAATGACTCGGAAATTACCACCCTTGTTTTAGAAATTGCTGCATAATCTGACCCTAAGTATATGTATAATTAAAAGTGGGTATAAATATGACTACAGAACTGCCTGTGAGCTGCTACCCTGGGCACCTGTTTTCAAGTATCCCTGCTCCACAAGGAGCAGTACCTCTGCTGCTGCATCCTGCAACTTCAAGAAAAGTTGCTGTCTAACACCACTGACTCACCCTTGAAATCTTTCCTGAATGGAGCCAAGAACCCTCCAGGGCTAAGCCTCAATTTTGGAGCTCACCTTCCCTGCATCAAAAGATTTAGTGGTCCAGATAGAAGATTAAATCGGCCACAATCAGCTTACAGATGCAGTGGTGTGATCTCAGTTCACTGCAACCTCCACCTCCTGGATTCAAGCAATTGTCCTTCCTCAGCCTCCTGAGTAGCAGGGATTACAGGCATGCACCACCATTCCTGTAAACCCAAGCCTAATCCAGAGCAAGGCCCTTAACTTTCTTCAATTCTATGAAGGCTGAGAAAGGTGAGGAAGCTGCAGAAGAAAAATTTAAAACTAGCAGAGCTGGGTACATGATGTTTAAGGAAAGAAACCATCTCCGCAACACAAAAATACAAAGTGAGATAGCAAGTTCTGATGCAGAGGCTGCAGTAAGTTATCTAGAAGATCTAACAAAGATCATTGATAAAGGTGGCTACACCAAACAACAGATTTTCAACATAGATGAAACAGCCATATATTAAAAGAAGATGCCATCTATGACTTTTATAGCTCAGTAGGAGAAGTCATTGCCTGGCTTCATAGCTTCAAAGGACAGGTTGACTCTTTATTAGGGGCTAATGCAGCCAGTGACTTTAAGTTGAAGCCAATGCTCATTTACTATTCTGAAAATCCTGGGGCCCTTCAGAATTATGCTAAATCTACTCTGTCCGTGCTTTATAAATAGAACAAAAAGGCCTGGATGACACATCTGTTTACAACTTGGTTTACTGAACATTTTAAGCCCACTCTTGATTCCAGCTGCTCAGAAAAAAAGCAATTCCTCTCAAAATATTACTGCTCATTGATCAAGTGTGGTGGCTCATACCTGTAATCCCAGCACTTTGGGAGGCCAAGGCAGGTGATCACTTGAGGTCAGGAGTTCAAGAGCAGCCTGGCCAACATGGTGAAACTCCATCTCTACTAAAAATTCAAAAATTAGCCAGTCATGGTGGCGCATGCCTGTAATTCCAGCTACTCAGAAGGCTGAGGAAGGAGAATCGCTTGAACCCAGGAGGTAGAGGTTGCAGTGAGCCAAGATCACACCATTGTATCTCATCCTGGATGATAACGGAGTAAGGCTCCCTCTCAAACAAACAAACAAAAAAATTAATGCTAATTGACAATGCACCTGGTCACCCAAGAGCTATGATGGAGACGTACAAAGAGATTAATGTTTTCATGCCTGTTAATACAACATCCATTCTGCAGCCCATGGATCAAGAAGAAATTTTGACTTTCAAGACTTATTTCAGAAATACATTTTGTTGGGCTATAGCTGCCATAGATAGCGATTCCGATGATGGATCTGAGCAAGGTAAATTGGAAACCTTCTGAAAAGGATTTATCATTCTAGGTGCCATTAAGAACATTCATGATTCATGAGAGAAGACCAAAATATCAGTATTAATAGGAGTTTAGAAGAATATTTTAGCCCTCATGGATAACTCTGAGGTTCAAGTCTTCAATGGAGAAAGTAACTGCAGACAAGGTAGAAATAGCTAGAGAGCTAGAATTAAAAGGGGAGCCTGAAGATGTGACTGAATTGCTGCAATCTTAATAAGAAATTTGAACAGATGAGGAGTTGCTTCTTATGGATGAGCAAAGAAAGCGGTTCCTTGAGATAGAATCTACTCCTAGTGAAGATGCTGTGAACACTGTTGAAATTACAAGGGATTTAGAATATTACATAAACTTATTTGATAAAGCAGCAGCAGGGTATGAGAGAATTGACTCCACCTTTGAAAGTTCTACTGTGCATACAATGTTATCAAACATTATTGCACGCTACAGAAAAATCTTTCATGAAAGGAAGAATCCATTGATGCAGCAAACTTCATTGTTCTCTTATTTTAAAAAATTGGCACAGCCACTTGAACCTTCAACAACCACCTTGATCAGTCAGCAAACATCAACATCAAAGCAAGACTCTCCACCAGCAAAATGGTGACAACTCATTGAAGGCTCAGATACTTGTTAGTATATTTTTTAACAACAAAGTATTCTTAATTAAGGTATGTACACATTTTTAATTTTTTACTGAACACCTAATAGACTGAAGTAAAAGTAAACATAACTTTTACATGCACTGTGTGACTTGCTTTATTGCAACGTTCACTTTATTGCAGTGGTCTAGAACTGAACTCACAGTATCTTGAAGGTATGCCTATACAAGAAAAATGAAGGTATGTGATCTAGGAAATACAGCCTCAACTCAGCAGAAGAATAAAGAGAATTTCTAAGGTAACAGTTGTAAAACAGGTCTGTGGGGAAATCTGTACATATTGGAAAATAGGGTACTCCAGAAGGAAGTGGGTGGAAAGTAAGGGGCAGAAGGAATAGAAGAGTACCTTGAAGATCTGATACTTTGATTTAAGATGTATAAACTTAAAGCAGGCAAAGCAAGGAAGTAGACTAGCAATCTAGGATGCAAGAAATTAAAATCACAGTTCTACGAGCCCTTCTTGCAACAATCATTTGAGGATAAAATCCAGCCAGCCAAAAGACAAATCAAAAGAAAAGTTCAAGAAAGATGAACTGAATAAAAGTGACTGCAGTAAGGACCATTAAAGCAAATCAAGTATAAAACTAACACTAAACACTTGTAATAAATTAAGGGCATTGAATCAAACGCAAATAAAACTTGATAATATTAAAAATGATAAAACCATTATTTTTAATAGGGGAAGAGGACATGGGAAAATGTGTAAGAGTGCTAACTTATTCTTTAAAATCAAAGACATTCAGTAATCTATAATTGAAATATAGAGTTCTTAAAAACTATTTTTTAAGTAGTTTTTCTTAACTTAGAGGAATTTTTTAGCAATCAGCACCTTTTGTGATCAAGTAATATTTACCTGAAATTCAACAACTGCTTTTTCTTCTCTCAAATACTAAAATTAATATTTTGTGTTAAAAATAGCATATATATAATTCCATTATAATACTCCTCATTTTTCTCTCCTTTCTGTATATCTGTATACCAAGATGTCTGAAATGTGTGTTTAATGCCACGATAGTCATTTCTACAGTACAGTGGACACTTTGGGGAGGGAATACCTTATGTTTTTATCTCATACCCTTCTATTCTGTTTGAATATCTTAAATTTACAGGAGTTGCTTTTTAAATGTCAGAGTTTATGTAATGCAATTGTGGTCCTCTTTTTTCTTCTTTATACGGCTCTGTAATTTTTAAAAATGGCTAATATAGGTAATATGTACATAAAAATTCTGCGAGACACAATAAGCAATAACACTAAAACCTAAAATTTGGATGGAACTTTAACCCATATTATGTTCCTAGAGCCGCGAAGTAATTAGTTTGTTTATCTCCATCTCCACTTTACAGAAAAAGAAGCAGGATTAGGGTTGGTAAGTAGGATCTGAACCCAGGGCTGAATACTTAGTATTAATTCCTCAGTACTCAGTGCTAGATTTCTTCTATTTCTTAATATTTGCCCTTCTTTGGGGAAAAATTGCAGTCTTCTAAATTACACATGAGTAAATAGGTCAGAACGTTTTAAAAAGTATTTCCATTCTTTTCAAAAGGTAGAGTCACGGGATTTTCATTTTCCATTTTTAGAGCTGAGAAAACTTTCTGTTCCATTTTATAAAGTTGTGTAAGCATCATCTGTTATTCTTGGACCTTCTTCTACACAAATCACCACCACAGTTTTTCAAAATTTGCTGACCCGGCTGTAACTTTTTATTTTTTTATTTTTATTTTTTCGTAGAGACGAGGTGGGAGGGGTTTGTGGGGGGTCTCGCTTTGTTGTTCAAGCTGGTTTACTTCTGGCTTTTAGGGACCCTCCGCCTCAGCCTCCAACGTGCTGGGATCATAGGCGTGAGCCACTGCGCCCGGCCTGCAATTTTTTTTTTTTTTTTTAACAACTGCTATGAATTGTAGTGAGTATAAGTTCGTCCTTACAACGTAAAATTTCTTATTTCAATCTGTGACAACTCAATCTTCTCTTTGAAAAATTGTAAACTGCACATTTCACATTCTTACTGGGCTGCTCCTGTTGAAAACATCTCAAGTTACTTTCAGCTTTAAACATTATAGACGGAAACTCACAAAGAAATATGAACCTTCTAGTGTTTAATTTATAAACGTGTGCAAATAACCGTTGCTATGCAAACCTCAGAAGTTCTTTTCCAAGCAGCTCTTTAATTTTTGAGCAAGCAAAAAGCGGGCGTCAGAACCAGCCTTTCTCTCCCGCCAGGAGGAATGAAATAAGAGGAATGGGCATGAGGGAGTAATAATTCGAGCTTTAAAACCCTAAATGTCAATTATGGTTTTAATAACATTTTTAAACGCTTAACAATTACTGAAATAGGGTAAGGGACGAGGGCGATGGTGGGGGAAGTTTTAGAGGAAGCACAGGATTAGGAAAGGAGAGAAATAAAAGGGTTGGGGTAGTACTGCCAACCAGAAAACGCCCCCCAGCAGGCCCTCTCTGCTTCCTCCCGCCTTCTTCAATTGATCTCACCTGATCTTCCAGTAGCTTGTTCTCCTCGTTCGCCACTGGGATGGCGAACCCATCCTCCCAGTGCAGCTCAGCCAGGAATTCGCTACTCATGACTGCTAACGGATAGAGAAGGTACAGAACAAAGATCCGCCTTCTTGTACATCGAGTGAACAGCACCCGCGTCAAGCCCAGGCACCTGCACAGCGCCGCGGTAATTGCCGCGGGAGCCCTACCAACCTTCCCGCGTCCTTAGTTACCAAACAGGAAGCGCTCCAGACCAAAGGCGAAACTTCCGGTTGATAACTCCCCGCCTCCAGGCCGAATAACCTTTTTTTTTTTTTTCACCTTGAGCACTGAGGGAAGAGCAGCAACTTACCCCTCCCGAGGTTCCCGAGCTTGCCAGGCGGCAGCATAACTTTCCACGAAAAGGCGGCTCTCGGATCGCTCCCGGAGCGTGTGAAACCTGTGGCCCCCGGAGCGGGCTGGAGGACCACGGGGCAGCTGACTGGAAGTAAACCACAGGATCCTCCGATTGCCTGGGGGAAGACGGAAGCCAACAGAGATAATAAACTACGTTTCATTTCAAGTTGTGTTTGCTGTGTTGTGTAGATTTCAGCTACTACAGTAGGTGAAAGTAGACCGGGGTGAACTGGTGTTTGGAAACAGAACTCTTTCTCTGGCGTCACTGGGATGTTCTGATCGTCGCCTCTTTCAGTCGGCCAGCCTTCCTCACCGCGCTTACTCACCCCGTCGCGGTCCACCGCAGACGCGGTCCGCTGGGAGGCCGCACACTTGTAGCGCGGTATGGTGGCCCCTCCGGCACCACTCCCGTACTTGCATTTTCCTTTGCATTTTCGTTTGCTAACATTTAAAGTGTGGAATTTGGCATAAACGTCTGTATTTCCTCCGCTTAGAAAAAGGGTAGGTGACACAATCCCCATTATCAAAAGGCAATGTTCCGCTAGAGAGCCGCCCACTTTAAACCGACAAGCACTTTCCCAATTCACTAATTTGAATTACCTGCTTGGCACGGGTAGGCATTTGAGTTATAGTCTGTCTTGTATAGTATCTCAGAACTGGAAAGGACAAAACAATCAACTAATCCAATCCTTTCATTTTCTGGGTAAGTTAAACTGAGGCTTCTTTAGGCAAAGTGATTAAAGAAGGGATGTTGTGCATGAATTAATTTTACGTATCCAATAGCCACCTCTAACCTTTTTTTGCTCTTTCGAATTTTATTTTACCTAGACATTATTAAACTTTTATTATAAATATTTTAAATGTATATGGGAATAGAAAGCAGAGTATAAATAACTGCTATATACGCATCACCTTGATTTAGCATTCATATTTTGCCATATTAGCATCATCTGTATCTTTTGCTCAAGTAAAAGATAATCACAGACATCATTACATTACATCCCTAAATGTAATACTTGAGCATGTATTGGTAGAAGAGTGGTTAATGTTATCTAACAAGCATAATATCATTATCAGATCTAAAAAAAAAATCAGCGATTCTTCAATATCATGTAATAACCATTTCAGATTCATATTTCGACTGTCTTAAAAATGTATTTTTACAGTCGATTTGTTACTATAGTTCTGAAATCCTCCTGTAGGAGCTTTGTCTCTTTGTGCCTACATTGTTTTCCATAAACTTAATCTTGTGGACTTTGTGCCTGTAAAGACTAGAATTAGCAAAGCATTTTATTCCCCCTTTCTACAATGATTAAAGGCTGAGGAGAAAGGCTCAACTTGTAGAAGAAATTTTGACCTGTAGGGAATAGTGGAATTTTAGATATAATGATATTTAATCCTTTATAAATGATCATTGCTTATTTTATAATAGTTTAGTCATTCCAACTAATGAAAATGTTAGTATTCAGCTTATGTTAAGATGGTACATAGTTATTTATACTTGAGATTTGTTGTGGCAATGCGGCTTCCTACAGTTATTGGTGTTGGGTCAAAGGTGGGGAGGAAAATGGCAGAGCAAAAGACTTCCAGCAATCAGCCCTCGCAGAAACATCATTTGAACAACTCTGCACCTACGAAAATACCTTCACAAGAGCTAAGGAAACCAGTCACATTTAATTACATTTTAATAAAGCAAAAAATAAAAATAAAATAAAATAATTGGTATTATTACCACCCATGTATCTTAAAATTACCTAGTTTACCATCCCAGTTTTTAATATGAATACTGAGCTGCCTTGACTTGTGCCAATGAGTTGAAGCACCCCTCTCAGTGTCAGCTGTAGCTGCCAAATGCATGACTGTGGAGTCTTTTTCATCTTTCCATTAATTTTACTTCTAGGAATATGTCCTGCAGAAACAGTTACATAGGTAAGTTCCATGCGTTTACACCACATGGGCATAAGAAGTCTAGCAACTGAAGCTCTGAGAGTCCCATGTCTTATTTCTCAAAGATTCCATTTCCTGAATTTGAGGATAACAATTATGTGATATTTACTTCTAGATGAAATGCCCATGCTTTCTCCAAATTCTACAATTCTGCCTTAAAATGGTATCCCTGCTTCTCTACCTCATCATCACGACATCTCATCTCACCTAGTTCTCACTCGAATTCTTCAAGTTCTGGACCATAACTCTATTTGTATTCATCCAGATCTAGCTTTGGAAACAAAACCCACTGTTTTATAAGCTTTGTTGCTGAAATGCTCAATTTATTTCCAACATGCTAAAGAAGGTATTACCCTTTTACTGTCTTATTCCCTTAAATTTACCAGACCAAGTTGCTAAGACTAAAACATAAAGTTTATTTGTTCTGCAAAAATAATGTTATCTTTGTTTAAAAAGATAGAAAAAAATACTTCTATTTATGAAGTAAAAGAAAAAGATATATTTCACCTCCATGCCAATCCTCCTTGTAAGAGAGTACCACTGTTTAGTGTTTACCTAACCAGCATTTTTAAATGAAGCTTTAAATATTTACATATGTCAATTTTGTCCTACATAAATATAATCATATAGTAAACATTCTTCTGCAAATCCATTATTTTCACTTAACAATAGTGGCCATGTTTCCATGTCAGTACATTTGAATCTACCTTAGTCTTTTTATAGAAACTTAAAATTCAGTATTATCAATTATAACTTTTAAACAATGCTGCAATGCACATCTTGATAATACTGCATTTCATCAATTCTGGTTATACTTATTTTCACATTTTAATATCTCTGAAATTGAGATGCGTCTTTTTAATCAATGAAGTTAGATTTGGTGAAATAAGATATAATCTTGCATACCTATGTAAATGTCTCTGCAAGAAAAATTCTTAGAAGTAAAATTAATGGAAAACAGATATAAGCAATATTATTTTGATGGGTAACACTAAATTATTCTTCAAAAAGGCTTTACATATTCTCCAAAAATATGAGAGTATCTTTGCATACCTGGATATTATGAAATATTAAATATTTTACAATATAAATAACAAAATACGGTATCTCGTAGTTAATGGACATTTCCCTAATAAGTGAGACCGAGCATCAAATTTCTTCTAAGAATTTCTTTATCGTATTCTTTGCCCAGTTTTTCCCTATTCAGTGATCTTACTGAATTATAGCAGTGCTTTCTGTGTTACGGAGAGTATTCTCTCTCTCTCTCTCTCTCTCTTTCTGTGTGGTGTGGTGTGTGTGTGTGTGTGTAAATATTTTTCTCCCAGTCTGTTTTTGGAGGCTTCTGTTTAACTTTGTTTTTAGTGTATTTTGCCATACACGGCTCAGAAGCTACCCTTGTTGCCATCAGCATGCTTCCTATTCAGTGAACTCTCATCATCAACTTACCCAATCTAGCAGCAGCATTAAACTCAGCTATTCCTTCCCTGTTAAAACATTTTCCTCTCTTGGCTTTTATAACTTTTTTTCCTGTCAATTTCCCATTAACTTTATTAATCTCCTTTGCTGCTTTATCTTGGTTCATTTGACCCCTCAACATTGGTATTCCTCAAGACTCAAAGCTGATCTTTCTACTCTTCTCTTCTTACACTTGCTTCCTAGGTAATGATATCCATTTTCATGTCTTTAAATGCCATGATAGGTGTATTAGTTTGTTAGGAGTGCCATAATAAAATATCATACACTAGGTGACTTAACAGAAATTTATTTTCTCACAGTTCTGGGGGCTAGCAATTCAAGAGCAAGGGATGGTTTCTGGTGAGGCCTCTCTCCTTGGCTTGCAGATGGCCGTGTCCTCACATGGTCTTTTCTCTGTGCACATGCATTGCTGGTGTCTCTTTCTCTTCTTATAAGGATACCACCAGTCCTGTTGGATGAGGGTTCCACAGTTATGACCTCTTTAAACCTTAGTTCCCTCGGTAAAGGCCCTGTTTCCAAATACAGTCAAATTGGGAGTGGCTTCAACATATGGATTTGGGCAGGGGAAGGGCCCAACTCAGTCCAAAATCGCTAGTATTTTCTTGATTTTACTCTTAACATTTCTCTAGCCCAGATCTCTCTCCTGTTCTCCAAACATACATCCAGCTGCTTACTAGACAATTCCGTCAAGATGTCTCATAGATATCTTAAACCCGATTCACAGGTCTAAGATAGAATTCTTGATTTTAACTGCACGTATTTCAAACCTGTTTCTCTGTCTTCTCTACACAGCCAACACACCACCATCTACTGAACTGTATAAAATCAAATCCTGACTGTGATTACTGATTCCTTCCTTTTCCTCACCTCCCATCTTCAGTCCATCACTATTACATCTCACTTTCAGCCCCCAAAGCTGTACTGATCCTACTGCTCTCCATCTCCACTGCCACTACTCTAATTTAGGCTTTCATCACCTGTCATTACATTACCAAAATTGTCTCCCCATCAATCTGCCCACTTCTGCTCTTGTTCTCCTAAAATCCATCCTCCCCTCAGCAAATAAGGTAATCTTTTCTTTCTGACATCAAATTCCAAAATGTTTTTAACATAAAAAAGGCTGAAATAATTTTACCATGAGCACCAATGACCTCTAGATCTAGTTGGTACCTAGATCCTGCCATTAATATTTGCCTCTTCTTGTGTTATCATACATTTATCTCTCTATTCATCCATCAATCCATATTATTTCTTCATGCATTTCAAATTAAATTGTAAGAATCAATATACCTCCTTCTTAAATACTTTACCATGCATATGTTTACTTTTGTTTACATTTTTCCTCTACAGTGAAATTTACACACAAAGAAATACACAAATCTCGCATTTTGACAAATGCATGACTTGGTTAACCTAAACTACTCTCAAGATATCACTATCACAAAACATTCCCTCATGCCTCTTTCTAGTCAGTCCCTGCTCTCACCTCCCCAGATCCCCAGAGACAACTATTTTTCCAGGTTTTTATTTTTCTATTGTAAGTTTTCTTTCTTTTAAAATTCCAAATAAACAGAAAGGTACTATATTGTACCAGTTAATAATTTATTGCCTTTCAGCTCCAAATTCACCCATTTTGCCTGTTCTGTTAAAACAGTATGGGCTCTTTACAGAGTTCTCTTTTGGCTATTGGCATAAAATCAACAGAGGGTACAGGAGATACTTTGCAGAAGGAAAATAGTTGTGTGTGTGTGTGTGTGTGTGTGTGTGTGTGTGTGTGTTTTGCTTTGTTTTTCTTTCTGGTTTCCATGAGCTCACTTGGCAGGCTCCCGTAGCACACACAGCTTCTCCAGCCCCTGGCTCCTGTGTTGCACACAGCTTCTCCAGCATCCAGCCCCTGCGTCACAGGCATTTTCTCCAGCATTAGGCTCCTGCAGTGCTTGTGACTTCTCCAGTTCCCAGCTCCTGCAGTGTGTAGCAGGCAGCAGCATCCACAAGCTTTCCTTAGCACCCCACCCCACTCTGAACTCTTCACTTGGGCAGTTCCGTAGCAGAGTGCCTCTGGTGAGACATCTTCCAATTAACAGATTTCCTGGCATCATAAAGAATAGATTTTCAGTCAGTTCCACTGCACCAAAACAACTCGGCCATTCTCTGAATCCTGCAGTGGGGGAGGAAAGGTCTCTTCCTTGGGTACTGTATTTCAGCTTTAGGGATACTGGCTGCTCCTTATAGCTGCTATTTTTATATTCCTTAGAGTTCTTTACATCTTAATAGTCAACCATTGTGACTCTTATTCTCTGTTATAATGAACAATTTTTATATTAAACTTTCTCTATTAAGTTACTATGTGGTTTCTTTCTCTTCACTGGACCCAGACTCATACAAGGACAGTTTGTACTTTTTGAAATAACACACTTTTTTTCACTCTGCATAATGTTTTTGATATTTATCCATAATTGTGGTACATAGAAATAGTTTGTGTTTCTTTTTATTGCTGTATTGTTTCCAGGTTTGGACAATTATGAATAAAGCTATTATAAACATCCTTGTACCAGTCTTTTAAACACGCTTTTTATTTTAGAATAGTTTTGGATTTACATAAAATTTACAAAGATAGTAAACAGAGTTTCCAGATACCCCTCACCAAGTTTTAGTTTCCCCAATGCTATTATTTCACATTATCATGGTACATTTGTCAAAATGAAGAAGCCAGCTGTGCTACATTACTATAGGCTACACTTGAATTTTTGTTTTGTTTTGTTTTGTTTTAGATGGAGTCTCACTCTGTCGCCTAGGCTGGAGTGAAATGGCATGATCTCGGCTCACTGCAACCTCTGCCTCCTAGGTTCAAGTGATTCTCCTGCCTCAGCTTCCAGAGTAGCTGGGATTACAGGTACCCACCACCACACCTGGCTAATTTTTGCATTTTTAGTAGAGATGAGGCTCGTCTTGAACTCCTGACCTCGTGATCTGCCCGCCTCAGCGTCCCAAAGTACTGGGATTACAGGTGTGAGCCACTGCACCCAACCCAGACTTTCTAGTTCTTCCATTAATGTTCATTTTCTGTTCCAGAATCCAATCCAGCATATCACACTGCATTTTATTGTTTTATCTCGTTAATCTCCCTTGTGTCTGTAATAAGTTCTCAATTTTTTTCTTTTTCATTACCTTAACAGTATTCAGAAGCACTGACTCATCCAATATTGTGTAAAATATCCCTCAGTTTGATTTTGTCTGATGGTTGTCACATGGTTAGGCTGGAGTTAGGGGTTTTTGGAAAGAAAACCACAGAGGTGAAGTGTCCTCATCACATGATATCAGAGGTATATGATGTCTCCATGACATCACTTGTGATTTTACCTTCAGTCATTCTGTTATGATAATGTTTGCCAGGTTTCTTCACTGTGAAGTTACTATTTTTTCCCATCCATACTCAATTCCTTGGAAGCAATTTACTAAGTTCAGCCTGGTCTTAAAAGAGGGAGATTAAGCTCTATCTCCTAAAAGAATAGTATCTACATATATTATTTAAAATTTTTCTGTAAATAACACTATTTCTTCTTTATTTATTTGCTCAAACTTTTTATGTTACTATGGACAAATGTATATTTTATATTTGGGGTTATAATCCAAACAATGTTATTCGTTTTGTGGCTCAATTTGTTCCAGCCTTGGCCATTGGCCCCTGTGTGTCTTTGACATGCCTTCATCCTTTTGTTTTTGTTTCATTTGGTTTGTTTTTGAGCACCTCCTTAGTTTCTGGTACTGCATGACTTTTCAGGTTCGTCTTGTATTTCTCCTAATCCAGCTCAAGAATCAGCCATTTCTCCAAGGAGCCCTGGTTCCTTTTATGGGAGAATGGTGTGTAGAAACCAATATCTGGAATCTGGGTATGTTTGTTTTTGTGGTGGTGTCATTGCTTTCAGGTCCTCTCAGAGTCAGAGCTAAATAATATACATATGTACATTATTAACCCATGAATTCACACATATCTATCATTGTTTTTGCCTCTGTATGCATAAGCTAAACACTAGCACATATTGCTATCTCTGACTCTCACCCAGTACCATAAAGCTTATACTAGCCTTCCCTTTTTATCTATTTATAACTTCCCTGCTGGTCCTGAGAAATCTTGCACCTATGATCCATTATTCATGTACTTATTTTTTCAGCCCCAGTATACATTTAAAGTAGTTTCAGAATTATTAACCTGTACTTCCAGCACAAGTGTTTTCGTGGACGTATGCTTTTATTTCTCTTGAATAAATTCCAAGAAGTGCAATTGCTGATCAAACATAGGTGTTTGGGCCAGCATGGGGCACATACCTATAATCCTAGCTACTCAGGAGGCTGATGCAGGAAGATTGCTTCAGCTCAGGAGTTTGAGACCAGCTGGGCAACGTACCAAGACCACCCTGTTTCTTAAATAAAATTGTTCTTAAAAAGATAAATGCATGATTAGTTTTATAAAAACACACCAGACCTTTTTCCAAAGTAATTGTGCCATTTTAAGAGTTGTCTTTTGTTAAATCAAATTTTTCCTGGGTTAAAACTCTTCAATGGACTCCTAGTTTAGTTAGAATTAAATCCAAACTCCTTAACTGGTCTGCAAAGTCCTATGTGATCTGACCTCTGCCTATTTTTCTCATCCCATCTCTTGCCAACTCTTCCTTCACTAACTACATTTCAGCCACACCGACTTTTCAAAATTGTTTCTCCAGAGCCTCAAAAAACTGACCGGGCATGGTGATCCATGCCTGTAATCCCAACACTTTGGAAGGCTGGAGTGGGCAGATCACTTGAAGCCAGAAGTTTAAGACCACCCTGGGCAACATGGCAAAACTCTGTCTCTACTAAAAATAAAACAAATAGCCAGGCATGGTGGCATATGCCTGTAGTTCCAGCTACTCGGGAGGTTGAAGTGGGAGGATTGCTTGAGCCCGGGAGGCAGAGGTTGCAGTGAGCTCACGCCACCACACTCCAGCCTGGGCAACAGAGTGAGACCCTGTTTCAAAACAAACAAACAAACAAAGGGAGTGTCTTCAGATATGCTCGTCTCTCCTCCCACAACATTTTCCTTCCCTAATGGCTAGTTCCTTATTATTCACCAGGGCCCCATATTCTTCAGTTTATATATAAATTTAAACTGCCCATATAATTTGATACAGCTTTTTCTAGTTATGTTCTCTCCTGGCAACCTTTCCACATTTAGTAATTACCTTCAAACAACTTACCACAATTAATAATTACATTTCTATTTGCTTATTTTCTATATTTTCCACTAGACTACAAGATACATGACAACAGGAACCATATGCATTTTAAAAAATTTGCTTAAGCTTAGTGGCAAGAAGCATGTGCATTTTGTTCACCCTGTATTCAGAATCTAGAGTAATGCCTGGAACATAACAGTGCTCAATAAAAATCCATAGAAAGAATAGGCATGACAAGAGAATGACAAGAGTTTTAGATTTGTATGTAGTTATATCTGTCAGTCTTTTCTTTGGTGATTTTTATTTTTTGTGCTACACTGAAGAAGGCCTTTCCCAGATTATTTTAAAAGTCTCTAATAATTTCTTCTCATATTTATATAATTACATATTCTACAGCAAAATTTATAATGCACATGAAATGTATGTTCGTGTGTGAGAAGAAGCAGATTCATAACTCTTTTTTCAAAACAAATAGCAATAGACCATTTATTAAATAGTTTATCTCTCTCCTTTGATTTGAAATGCATCCTTTTTATATTAAATTCTCATACATGGAAAGATATGCTTCTGGATGTCTAGTGTTTCATTGATTTATTTATCTTTACAAAAGTGCCACACTGTTTTGAGTAGCATAGCTTTTTAGTATGGTAGTGCAAAACATACTATCACCACCATCACAATTATTCTGTCTAGTATCACACACTTACACTTCCAAACAAACTTTGGAATTGACTTGTCAAGTTTTTTTTAAGAGCCCTAGGCATTTTCACTGAAATTTTCTTGAATATACAGAATAATTGAAGAACTGAAATTTTATCATATTGTCTTCCTACCTAGAAATATGTAAATGTCTCTGTTTGTTCAGATCTTCTTTTATGTAATTAATTCTTAATATAGTTGCACATGACCAGATTCACAGCATTCCTATAACCCCAGAATTAGAAGAAACCTCCAAGATTGCCCCGACCACAAAATGTACATCAGCAACATGCAGTGCTTTTACACTTCCACTGATTAGGTACTCACTACCTCCTGAGGAAATGCATTTTATAACAATGGATAATGAAATAGATAATGACTTGGGTAATGAAATAAGTCACACAGGGAAAATGTCAGAGGGGTCCTGTAATTGTCCTATTTCATAATTTCCTTATCTACACCAAGTGCTTTTTTAGTGATGATTATCTTGACCAGTAAGTATAAAAATCTTTAAACGTGCACACTTCACAAGGCTGTATCAGATTGTTGGCTGTTCTGTTGGACACCGTTAATGAAAGAGATGGATGTAAGTCTTTACAAAGGGACATTAAACTCACAGCCAAATATTATGCAATATTTCTGAAATCATTGTTACTTTTTTCAGTGTTTTAATCATTGTTCCTGGCACATAGTAATCTCTTCATTAATACTCACTGGATTAATAATGAATTAATGAATGGATCATTCTTATGGATTTATTTCTCCTAATAACAGAGAGACATAACTACATTAAAAAAAATTTCTAATGCAGAGGTACAGTAAAGACCTCTCTAATTACAGATTTTCAATATCCTTTTCTGGGAAATACACATTCACAATTTGTTTTTGCCCATGATAACCATTGCCTTGTGAAAAAAAGTATGTAATTTACTTAATATTTTTAAGGATGTGTATGTCTGTTATTATGTGATTAACCTGGGTGCAGGGGTGTGTGTGCGTGTGTATGTGTGTGTGTGTGTAATTAATTTCTGTAGATGAGTAACTTGAAATAAAAGCTAACAACTTTCTGTGACTATTTCCTACAACCCAAGACAAAGAAGAAAAAAAGAGTCTTTGTATCAAAGTATTTTCACATACAAGTAAAATAGTCCTAAAAATCAAAGGAATTGGCTAAACGAATACTCTAAGAAGCTTTGATATTCAGAGGTCCACACTTTTACTAGTGGAAAAAAACACACTTTACGGATTTTATTCATTTACTCTAATCCAGTAGATGGTGCTACATGTCTGTATATGTAAAGTACCACAGTGCCTTTTTCTCTCTCTTTTTTTTCTTTCTTTCTTTCTTTTTTCTTTTAAGCCAGAACTCTCATCAAGGTCTACTATTATAATGAAGATCATTATTCCTGACATCTGAGCCAAATCTTTGGGTGCAGCTTTAAAGATGTACTTAAGAAGAAAACCCCCTAGAAATAATTTTGGACCAGATACCAACCTAACAATTTATTAACATTTTTCCCCTCAGTTAATTTTTACTTTAAAAACAAATCTTTGACCCCACACAGAACTCTGTGTCAATCCATGAAAAGCATCTAGATGCAAAATCATAGTCCCTCTTATTCTTCTAAAAACTGCTAGTTGCTATTGTTTTAAAGCAATCATAATAATGATAATAATTAGCAATAAAAGTTTAAATTCAGGATCGTAATGGATAAATCAGCTTGTTACTCAAGTTATAAACTTAGATATATAAAAATTTATAAACATGAAGTTTTTTGTTGAATCAGTGATTAATCTAGTCACATAAATTAATGTCTCTTTATGGATCATAAGAAACAGAAAGCTTTAGAAAAGCAGTGATGATATTTAAGTGTCAGCACAAATAGTCCATATCACTCTGCAACCTACAAACAATTAATTTATGTTTCTTATATACTCTAAATATAACTAAACTTGACATATAATCTGACTCAGAAGTTACCCCTTTTGTGCCTCTTTTGAGTTTGCAAATTTATAATATGTTATCCCACACACTCAAAATGCTTTGAAAGTGTCATTGCATTGCAAATCAAGGATAAGGGAGACATCAACTATTACAATAAAAATTAGAATATTTTCATTGCTGTATTAGTTTACCATATTACATTTTGATTTAGTTCATTATGATGCAGTTTCATGAAATTCTTTCAAAATTTTTGAAAATTCTTTTGCTCTTTTCATTGACTCAAAAGAAAAATGAGAGCTATGGTCACTAATCAGTGTTATAGATAATACAGGTATTCATAATCTGCTGACACAAGGCTTAATAAAATGGCTTTAGTTGATGAACTATACCCGTTTAAGGGTTAAATTCTGATACAAATATAGGAAAATCAGAAGTAACCTTTCAGATGATTTATCATTTATGCTTTCCTTCATTCATATCTCCATCAACTCTTTTACCTATCTTTGAACAAACTCAAGGAAACAGGATATAATCGGTTACTCCTAGGTAGGTTACACAAAATAGAAAAGCACATGATCTTCATCAAGAGAATGACAACTTAATGAAAAAGACCAAAAATATTATAATTAAAATGATCCATTATAATATAGGCAAAGTGGATAACATAAATCAACTTAAATATCTCTTGGTAGATGTGGTCAGACTAGGGTGCTGCTAACACCTTCTTTGTGTAACCAGCCTAACTAGAGGTGGTAACATTGACCCAATGACTAGATGGGTTGTAAAGTGATAGAACTTCCCAAGTGAAGTAGCTTTTAAATTCTTGCATTTTTGAGATATGATAATTGTTATAAGTAAAGTTCTTCATTTATAAAAGAAACGTTGCATTCATTCAGACAGTGATCTAAGCCCTTAAGTTACAACACTGAAAAAAATGATTATCCTTTCCCTTGAGTTTACCATCAAGTGGAGAACTGATCCCAGAAGCGGCCTCCTATCTGAACTCCTGACCTCCATAAGTGAACTCTCTAATATCATCTCCATACCTCTGTCGAAGTGATTTTTCCAAACCTCAAATCTGAGTACATCACCCCTTCCCCATGAAAACTCCTCCACGGCTCTCTGTGACCCCGCTGTTACAGGGCATATAAGGCCTTCCTGAACTGAACTGGGCCCTGCTTCTTCCCCAGCCTTATCTTTCACTCACCTTCACCTTAACACTACAATTTTTAGCCTGACTAAATTTTTTTTTTTCCTCAAGTTCTCTCTCACTTCAGTCTTTTACACATCTGTTCCCTCTGCCTGGGTACTCTTCTCTCATTTGCCCAGCTAATGCCAACCTTCTCTAACCTATATGTGCCCCCTAATACATTATTTTTGATATCATGGCACAGTCCTGCCTCCTTAAGTTTGTTATACTTTTTATTTCTCCTGGTCTTCTATTACTCTAAAAGCAACATAAGTCAGACAGCATCCACCTTATTTAGCACTGGCTCCCTAGCACTAGGTACCCAGTAGACAGTCATGCGTTCATTGTAATAACAGTCATTGCGCACCTAATACGTGACATGCTCTCAGTAGAGGGTGATGGGGACATGTATCTGTGAACAAAAAAGACTAGAATGTTGCCTTCCAGAACTTTTGTTAAATTAACAAGAGCAGACCAAGTGCACACAGTATATAGCAAGGCTGTCAGGATTCATCAAGGCAAGCATTTCTATGTCTCCAGGTGGGAGGGCAGCAGAGGCAGAGGAGCCACCCAGGAAGAAAAGCCTCTTACCTGAAGCTTTTAAGATAGGAATACAAAGGTTCCCATAAAAAGTTGGGTGAAAGTGCATTCCAGGTGGTAGGAATAACAATAAAAAGACAATAATGTAGAAACTCCTGAGCTTCGCTGGGGGAGTCCAAGGAACTACTTGTAATTAGTGGAAAAATACAATCAGTTTAACACTGCTGGTCACAGGGTGACTTTTGTGGGGTAACATTTGCCTGGGAGAAGGACATGACATAAGACAGGAAAAGCTGAAAGATACCAGATCACAAAAATATTTTCTTGTAGACAATGGGCATAAATTGAATAATTTTAAATGGGAAAAATGAGAGGAAAGGAGAATGTGAAATAGGAGAAGAGAAAAGAGGCAGAAAGCAAGACTTTGTGACTATTTTAAAGTGGGGCCAACCAAGAGGATGCTCTTCTCGTTGTGTGGGAAATATCAGGGACCAGGGGATTTGGGGTGAAAAAACTAACCCCCAAATCTGCCAGCAATATTGTGCCACAAGTAGCAAAGTTTTCAAAACCTCTTTACGATCACCTTATAAAGTGTAAACATGGTTTTGCCTAACTTTTCAAATGCTTATATATTCTCCAATGTTCCTAACAACCACACTCTTTAAGGCATCAGAGTATCTGTTAACACCTACGAGTACCTGTATGTATGTAAACATCAGCTAATTCTCCGGGGTCCACGGGAAGACCAGGCCTTAGCACAGGAAATAAAGAAAAAAGAGGCAGGAATTCTATGCCCCGTATGCTGCACTAGTTGTTAGTAAAAGAAATATTGGCAATGGCTTTCTTTGCTTTCAGTGTTGCTCTTCGAAATTACACTATCTTTCATATCCTTCCTTGCTCTTTCTTGAACTTTTTTCATGTTCTTTACAATGAGCATGAACTACTCCTATAATTAAAAGAAAAATACTTTCTAACAACAACAATATGCAAAAAAAAAAAGATCCTTGGAGCAACAAGAAGTAGTGAAAACAGCAAACAAAAAACATACCCACCATGTAACCACTATATAGAAAAATGCAGGGTAAAGATACAAGGAAATGTGTGTTTGTCATGATACTGTACACATCATCCATGTGAGCACAGCACAAAAACAAGGCTGGTATGAGGCTTCAGCTTGAACTTCCATGCTGCTATATGGAAAAAGCACCCCTCCACTGGGCTAAGACACTTGGCTTTCTCATAGCTAAGGCTTTAATTTAAGAGACACTGCAGAGAGGTGGCTTGCTTTTATTCTATGAGCTATAGCTCTCCACATAATATATGGGTAAGTTTACTCAAAGCACTTTTTATCAGCTGTCAATCTGTTTCTTAGCTTGTATTTGGCTACATTTCAGGTAGCAAAGGAGAAAACAGGGATTATTCCATGGCTCTTGCCCTGGGGGAATTAATTGTTGCTTGTTACTTTAGTGAATTGTATGTGGAAGTAATTGCTGTTCTTCTGCCATATTCTATGGTTTTATTCACATAAATCCTATGTAAAGCTCAAGCTGAGTACAATCTAGTCAGTATATTCAAAAGCAGATGAACTGCCTGTATTCATGTACCTAGACAGTTGGAAGCAGTTATTTGAAAAACTGTCTTACAAATGTCATCACATGTTGACACATCTGTGAAGTTACATTGACTCCATCCTGGAATCCGGTCAGTGTGTCTACCATGTCCTACCATAAGCTGAGAATTTTATGCTATCAAATTTTTTTCTTCTCTCCACACTCAACGCCAATTTCTTATTATTCCCAGATCATTATCTTACTCCAAACTCCTTTATGAGTGAGTTTCTTTAAGCTTCAGTGAGGATTTCTGAAGATACAAACTATTCTACCCTTTCTTATTTTCTTTTAACCCTGACTCTCACTAAGGTTCATTGAAGGGTAGCTAGTAATGGTAGGGGAGAGACAGAGAAAGAGGAAAAGAAAGAAAGAGAAAGAGAGAGAGATGCACACATTAACCAACAGTCTTCTTTAATGAACAAGAAAATTGGCCATTTTCCTATTAGCATATGAGGAACCTAAGAATGTCTCTTGTTGTCAAGGCAACAGCTATTCCTTGGGTAGCTGCAATAGAAAAGAAACCAGAGCAATCTTTATAGAATCAAGTTTTTTTTATCGTCAAATCATAGAAAGGAACCTTGGGCATCTACCTAGCCTATTCTCCTGCCTTTAGTTAAGACCCACAAAAATAATGTGAAACAAACACAAAAACAGTCCTATTTTATATGCTTCTGAAGATCTTGCATAGCTTTCCTTGTTAATCATTTGCAGTGTTTCTCAGGGCATATTGCAAATAAAATTTTTTCAATCATTCTAACTTAAATCTTTCACGCTGCAGCTTGAAATTTGCTTCCTACAGTTCCGTTCTCAGTAGAAATAAACCGTTGTACACTTTCCTTTCTAAGAATCTTGGCCAAACTTGAGAAAAATAACAAAATTATCTGTCTTAAACTCCCCAAAGTGAATAATGCTAGATCCTTTATCTTTCAAGCCATCGGAACTGTAGGTCTCCTCTGATGAGTCTTAAACTCTACAAGACCATCTCTAATTAGGGAATCCAGTCCTGCCTCTTAACTTTCATAGAAAGCTGGCCAGCAGCACCCAAAAAGAACAGAACACCACCTAGTTTCAATCTGTCTACTCAAGTATCATTGGTAAATTTTATCTGTGGAATTATGTTCATTGTCAGATGGTTGTAGTTGTTGTTTTGCACAGAATGGCTAATACAACTTTTGCTGACTGGTTTGAGCACAATCACTAGTTCCACATCTGATACTTGGAAAACTGATTTTATTCAAAGGACTCTCATACATAGACTATTATTTTTCCTTGTAAAATCATATTTTCTTGATTCTTTCTTTCAAGATGAAATTCCCTCCTTTGTGAACGCACAGTGACAAGTTTAGTAACCATCCTTTCAGTTCCCCTGTACATGTCTCTGATAAATACATGCTGAGCGCTAGGCACAGGAAGGCATCCTGACATTTTTTAAAAGATATCCATATTGGCCAGTCAAGCAGAAAATATTTATCATCCAGAACCAAATATTTCTTTTTTCCCACTTGATTTCTTGCATCATTTTGACCTATTACCTTAATACTTCAGCCATAGATGCCATATTTTCTGGTCCTAATTTTCCTCATCTTTGAAATGAAGAGACAGCAAACATAGACTAACAGCATTTATTGATCCCTTACTCTATACTAGGCATTTTTAAAAACATAGACTATCAGCATGTATTGATCCCTTACTACTAGGCACCGTTTTTTTTTTGAGGCGGAGTTTCGCTCTTTTGTCCAGGCTGGAGTGCAGTAGTGTAATCTCTGCTCACTACAACCTCCGTCCCCTAGGTTCAAGAGATTCTCCTGCCTCAGCCTCCCAAGTAGCTGGGATTACAGGTGCCCACCACCATATCCGGCTAATTTTTGTACTTTTAGTAGGGACGGGGTTTCACCATGTTGGCCAGGCTGGTCTCGAACTCTTGACCTCAGGTGATCCATCTGCCTTGGCCTCCCAAAGTGCTGGGATTACAGGCATGAGCCGCCTAGCCTGGCCTACACTAGGCACTTTTTAAAGCAGTTTATATTGTCTCAGTTTGGTTTCACAATAATCCTATGAGGTAGATATTTATTGTCATCACCATTTTACAAAAAAAGAAAACTGAAGCTTAGCATGTTCAAATAGCTTTCCCAAGATAACACAGATACTGGGTGGTTGAGCCAGATGTTGAAATAAGGTGATCTGATCTCTCATACTCTTAACCACTATTCCATGGGGGCAGGAAAATGAGTACTCCACTTACATGCTGCTGTAAGGAATAAAGATTGGTGGAATCTTTCTGGAAGGTAATTTGGTAATATGTTATTAAAGTCTTTTAAAAGATGCATATCCTTTGCTCCAGTACTTTTTTTATTTTACAAACATCTACGTTGTATTTGCAGTGTGCCAGTCACTGCTCTAAGTGTTTTTCATATACTAAAAAACAAAATAATGACTACACAATAAGGTAGGAACTAATATCTTCATTTTGTAGAAAACCAAATGGAGGCACTTAGAAGCTAAGTGATTTTCCCAAAATCTCACAGTTCTTAAGGTGTGAAGCTGAGTTATAGCTACAGAATCTAAGTGTCCTTAATCACTGCACTATCCAATAGTTTTAATTTTAGAAATAAATTCTTGAGAAGTAATTATGTATATACACAAGAAGTTATCATTATAGCTCTGTTCCTATAATAAAAAAGTGGAAAGAAATGATTGTAAATTCATATGGCACTCTGTAACAAATAAATACTTTGTTGTAGAGGAAGCAAGTACTATATTAATAACATCATGCATATATTGATAATAAAAGACAATAAATGAAATAATATTATGACATATCTAGTTTTTATTTTAAAAGTAGGCATATATAGGCACAGAAATAAACTAGAAGAGTATACAAACAAACTAGAAGAACAACAAAAAGTAAACAGTGGTCTTTGGGTGATGAGGTGATAGGTGCTTTTTTATTGAATATATATTTTTTTCAAATAATGAAAGTATATTTCTAAATAGCAAATCTTAATTTAAAAGTAATTTAAGAAGGTTGTAATGGAGTATGTCTGGGGTCTTTTAGACAGTGGGGTGGTGCTTACATTGTATATTTATAGGAACAGCCATGCTTTAACAAACATTAACTGGAAATCTAATCTCCCTGGTCAATCCTTTGTTAATATCATGCTGGCAAAAAAGAAGGATTATTCGGCTTGTTTTAATGCTGATTTTATGTAATCTGAGTAACTCTTAATGACAATTTGGAAACTCTTGCCCCAGATCTATCAATATGACAAGCCATTTAACTCCCTTTGCTACGTCTCTGCATTCTGTTCGTGTTAGTGACTTTGAGATCGAGTAATGGTTAAGTGCCAAGTTCCAGGCATCAGTCCTCTTTGGTTGCATTCCTAAATCCAACATTTAGTTTAGCCATATGACCTTGAAGTCTATAGGCTTTATTTTCCTCATCAGTATATAGGGTTTTTGAGATAATTAACTGAAATAACATATGTAAAACACCACTATGTAAGGCACATAGTAGTTACTCAGTAGATGGTAGCTATTTTTATTAATAGCCTTTGTTATTGTTCAATGCTCATTTTTTAAAGTGCATGTGAAGCATAGTAGCTCACATCTGTAATCCCAGCACTTTGGAGGCCAAAGTGGGAGGATAGTTTGAGGCCAGGAGTTCAAAACCAGCCTGAGCAACATGGCTCGACCCTATCTCTACAAAAATAAATAAATAAATAAAAATAAGAAATTGAGCTTGTCGTGGTGGCACACAACTGTAGTTCTAGCTTCTTGGGAGGCTGAGGTGGGAGGATCCCTTCAGTCCAGGAGTTTGAGGCCACAGTGAAATATGATTGTGCCATTGCACTCCAGCCTGGGTGACAGAGAGAGACCTTGTCTCTTAAAAAAAATATATGCATGTGAGATTCTCTAGTAAAAGCTACTATGCACTTTTTACTTGATATTCTCAACTGAAGAATTTAAATTTTTCTTTGGCAGAGAGATGAAGAAAAGCAGGGTATCATCTATGCGTGGATCTATTTAAATTTGTTAAATTCTGCCTGTTTTAAATGATCCCTGTGGTTTTCTAAGGCCAGTTTTCATGATCAATGTGATTAGCATATCTATTTCAGTCAAAAAATAATGATTTTTATGAAACTAATTCAAATTCATAGTCAATATATACTGATTGTTTTAACTATGCTATAGACTATTTGCTTTTACATGTAGATAAACTCTTAAATCAAGATGTGGACCCTCACACACCCTAATTATCATCAGAAACCAATGCTATATTGTTTGATGACTGTCAGTTTCCATGGGAAAGGATTATCAGGTTAAATTATGTGTCTTATGTGCAAGAAGAATATCAATGAAATACCTTTATCCCATAGCATTCTATGGCTATTTCCAAAAAAGACTTCCATGTTTATATGCCAACATAAGGAATGATGAATGCACACACACACACACCTTTTTTTTCAATAAATGAAATTAAGAGAGTGGTATTCACCTCCTAACACTGTTTCCTCTGAGCTCAAAAGAAACAGCTTTGGAAAAACTTTAGCTGTCTTTTGCCGATAGAGTTGTCCACCAAAATCTGAACCAGCTTTTCAACTGGGTCTGGTTGTGTGAGGCAAAGCAGGGCTTGTGTTGTTAGACATCTCTCTACCTCTCCCCATGCTCCCCATTAGCTGAGCCTCACTGCCCTTCACCATAATCCTCCCAGGCCTGCTCTCCACGTTGGTTGAGCCTCACTGCTCCAACAAGTAATGCACTTCCCACACAATGGAGGCATGGCAGGAGCAGTGTGAAGGAAACCAGATAATGCAGTCACAAGCTTGACAGACTTGCTCCCTTTTGAGTGGTACATTATGAACTGGCCAAGTGAAACATGAAGGTATTATCCTGTCTTATCTGCTGGTTGAATGGGGTGCAGCCTCCTTCATGGTAAGGTTTTTGGCTTGTTGCCAGAGGATTCTCACTTTAGCTGCTTCACATATTTACCCAGAGTGCTGCCTCTTCACCTCTGTTAACTACTTTGGGCGTGACTTGCTCCAAAATGAGAAATAAGGACATGTTGGGTCCAGGTGATGACTCTGTCAAACAGGTTTTATGAATCACAGGTCAATTCTGAAGATGATTTAGAAACATCTGCCACTGGAGAGTGAGTTTAGGGAACCAGGTTACATTAAAGAGAACTTGGGTTTCCTACACTTATCTGCCTCCACAGAACTGGCTTTAGTCTTTTCCCAGATAAATATATCATTTTGGGTCATAATTTCCTACCTGAGAGAGGAGATTGTAAACACACATACACACACACACACACTCTTCAGAGTCTACATGAAATGGATTCAGGGTTGGATTTTTCAGCAAGATTCCAAAGTGAATATGATACCGAATCTGTAGCTTGAGAATGACTGCCCATAGAATTCCTAGTCCCAACTAGAGACAAACTCAAGGGCTAACTTTCTAAGTTTATGAGCCACTCTGATAAAGCAAAAACACCCTTAAAGCCTAAAGTTCCTTTTATAGTTGGCAATAATTAACAATAAAATATATAGCACTGCTTCTGATAAGACACCCATAATGGGTGCCTAGTTTTTATTAAACGTTGTAAGTAAACAGCTGAGTCTGCCAGAACCAAAAGCATAGCCCTTTTTACATAATAATTAATTACACAAAAGACCAGCACACAGACCATCATCCAGTTGTTCCTTGCGTGATCCTAAAGAAAATTACTTGACGTAGCTAAGGTTTAGTTTCATTATGGGTAAAATGTTATCTCTATCTGATAAAATTTGCTAAGGATTAAAGGTAGGTAAAGAGCCAAGCCCAACACCCAACTGGTGTAACTTAGGTACCCAGTTCAGCTCAGCTTCCTTCTCTTTCCTTTTCCTTTGACTTCTTTGCCAACAAGTAGATTGTGTATCACTGTATCAAGAGATCTTAATCACAGCAGACAGCAATCAGCATAATAAAAAAAGGTCTATAAGAGCACAGTCCAATTTACTTATTGGTTCATAATGCTGAAATAGCCCCTGGATTTAAAGGCTCAGGAAAGTAATTAATGCACACAATCCTAGGATTTCAAAGGTGTTTATAGGTAATATTTCATTCAACTCTATAAAGGTCTGAGGTTGAAGGCAGCACAGATTCTCATCTTCATTTTACAGGCGCTTGAATTTTTTGAGATTGTGTGCTTCCAAGAAAACAACCAATCTGTGACCAAGATGTAATTAAGACCCATAATTTCTAATTCCCAGGCTTTGACTCCAACCTCTGAAAATGCTTCAATTCAATGAAACTAATGGCACTTTGGTCTCTGGAATTAGATCCTGTTATCAATGACTTCCACATGGAAAGATCATTCCAAAATGTGTAATTAACCAAGAAAATGCAAATAAACCAATTTGTACCTGCTATTTAGAGGTAAGACACAGAAATGGCTTGAGTTTATGATTTGAAAACCTAACCTTTTTCCACTTTGAATGTAGCTCATGTTCTCCAGTTCACGTATTTTTTTGCAAAATTTACATTTTCAGTGAAATATTTTAATCATTTGTGATTCTGTTATCAGTGCAGAGTTTAGAATGGAGAGAGAAATACATGTCATTGGGCACAATGTGAAGACACAAAGGTCTTTCAATGACCTTTCACAATTCAATTCAATAAATATTTTTCAAAACTCGACTCTTTACCAGTCTTTATGCTAAGTAGGGTAGGAGTCAAGCTTTCAGCCTAGCACAGTCAGAAATATGGTAACATTTGACCAGCATTACTGAATGAATGAACCTAGTGGAATGATTAAATACGTATGCATTTAATCATTTAAAGCAGAAGGTTTTTTAGTATAATAAAAGAGGTCTATAAGTATAATCAGTATAATCAGTATAATAAAAGAGGTCTATAAGGACACAGTCCAGAAAGGCATCCTAGTGAAAGAAATATTTAAGCAGGACCTGGAAGACAATTTCTTTCAAGTGACAGAGGTTCAATTCAAAGTAGTTTATGAGAAAAAAACAAAACAGAGATTATGGTTTGGCACTGTCAGAACATGGCCTGGAACACACAGACACTCCTAGTCTCTTTGACTCCTTAGTCTGTCTTTCTGATTCTCCTGAGTCATGAAGCATGGTGGCCTCATTTTCTCCTACTGTATGCGAGCTTTCTCCTTGTGTTGAAGAACATGTTTGCTGGCAGCTTTAGGCTAATGTAATTCCGAATTAATGACTCAGAAGGAAAGAGTAACTCTTGCCTAACTTCAATCTAGGAAGGACTCCATTTGGCACATTTGGTTACTTCATTATCCTTGGACCAACATTGTGGCTGCAAAACTGATGACTTGCCTGGTCTGGGTCATGTCACCAGAATTGAGTCGCTGCTGTGATGACAAGGCTTCCAAAAACACATTGTTGCAGTGATAATAAAACCGGTTCTTAAAGGAAGGGGGTTCCGGATAAACAAAAAGAATGAATTCCAGTGCAGCCTAGAAGACAGACTGGCCACTGTTAAACCGACATGGAGAAAAAGATCACTCTAAGCTGGGAAGAGAGTCTGAGTAAACAATAAGAGGGAAAAAGTGTGTATTAAAGGAATAGATGGTATTGGTTAAACACAGCAGGAAAGGACAGAGGGTTGGTTGGGGTCAGCTAGATGTGCATATTTGACCTCTATAAAGAAATTGACCCCAGGGGCCGGGCGCGGTGGCTCAAGCCTGTAATCCCAGCACTTTGGGAGGCCGAGACGGGCAGATCACGAGGTCAGGAGTTCCAGACCATCCTGGCTAACACGGTGAAACCCCGTCTCTACTAAAAAATACAAAAAACTAGCCGGGCGAGATGGCCGGCGCCTGTAGTCCCAGCTACTCGGGAGGCTGAGGCAGGAGAATGGCTAAACCCGGGAGGCGGAGCTTGCAGTGAGCTGAGATCCGGCCACTGCACTCCAGCCTGGGTGACAGAGCGAGACTCCGTCTCAAAAAAAAAAAAGAAAAAAAAAGAAATTGACCCCGTGTTCTCTGAGCAATGTTAGGGTTTTAAGGTTTTGAGAGTCACACGATATAGTTTATATGTTATAAAGGTAACTCTGATTATATTGTGGAGTATACACTGGACAGAAATGCTGAAGACCAGGAGTTGAGTAGGAAAGGTATGTCAGGCATGGGGTTTCTTTGTCTTGTTTTCTTTTGTTTTTTGTCTGAAAGCGTTAATTTCCTGAAAGAACTTCTCCTCTGCTTTGTCACAGCGCCCCACATAACCACAAAGCAGGGCTAATGTTGTGCTGTATTTCCTGGGACACAGTAGTTAGTTCACGGGTAAGCACATAACTCAAGCAGGACCAATCTGTGTCCCTTCTAAGGTTTAATACCTGAATCCTTTCAGACAGCATTCTCCAAGAAAGTAGACTTAAGTTTCCAGCAGCCATCTTGCCATTACATTGAAGCCAACACATGAGAAAAATCGAGGTGAAAGGAAAAAAGAGGCAGAACTCTATTGACATTGCTTCAGCCCTGTCTTGAAATTCTCAATTACATGTGTCAATATCATCCTCCTTTTGTTCAAGCTCATTCGAACTGCATCTCTTTCATTCGGTGACTAAAAAAAGTCCTGACTTAAAAGAAAAGGCACTTGCCACTTATTGAACACTTATTGTATACAAGGCATGGTGTTGGCATGTTTATACACATTATCATACCAAATCTTTATAATAACCTTGAAATGTAGATATTATGATTTCCCATTTTACAGAGGGAAAATCCATGAGTCAAGTAAGAAAATCCCCAAAATTTAGTTAGTTGTTAAAAGTTGGAAATGACGTTCTAAATATTTGTTCAACTCCAAAGTTTATGCTCTTTCCACTTTACTGTCTCTATGCTACATTGCTTCAGTATCATTAGAAATCAATATTCCAGGTGAGAAGTAAAAAAGCCTGAACTAAGGCATGGCAGTGAAGACAAGAAGAAAAGACAAAATCGAGAGGTATTTAAGAGAGAGTCTAGTGATTCTAGATTCCTGGTGATTTTATCAATGAATTTTAAATGTTGAGGAACAGTTAGAAATCTAAGAAGATTCTGAAATCAGGTTAACTTAAGCAAGTATAGGAAGAAAATCTGGCTGGAAGGAACAAATCATGTTTCATTTGAAGTGCTCGTTGAATATCCAAGTGGAACGGTCCAGTTGGGGGTTATTGTTTATTTGTTTGTTTTTCAGAGAAAAGGTCTCTTCTGTCGCCCAGGTGAGAGTGTAGTGCCTTGATCATAGCTCACTGCAGCCTCAAATTTTTGGGCTTAAGTGATACTCCTGTCTCAGCCCACCAAATAACTGGGATTACAGGCACACGGCATCATGCCTGGCTAATTCTTGGGGGTTTTCTTTGCATAGATGGGGTCTCACTGTGTTGCTCAGGCTGGTCTCAAACTCCTGGCCTCTAGTGATTCTCCCTCTTCAGTATCCCAAAGAACTGGGATTACAGAAATAAGTCAACATACCTGAGAAGTGGGTTCTTAAGAACACAGTTCATTTTGCAGGGATGCTCTGGGGGATTAAAAAAAAGAAAATTAAAAAATAAAAAAAGAATACAGTTCTGCTGATCTGTAGGAGGGTCACAATAAAGACATAGGCTTGAAAGTAATATATCTATATCAGTGTTTATAGTCTCCAGAATGGATAAGATTGTTCACAGACAGCCCAAAAAGTGAGAAGTAAAAGATGGTGGAAAATGGACTCTCTCTAGTCTAAAATATCGGCATTTAAAGAATAAGCCTTTGTTCATGATAATCAATCAACCTGGAGTGGTCTTTTTCCTTTGCCTATCTTATGAATATATATTCATCTGAGATGATAACACACAATCATAATATCTCCATGAGGTTTTTTGGATCTTCAGTTTTTCATCCTCTAGTAGAATTTCGACTTTTGTCCCAGGTCCCTGGGGCTTTGTACAGTAATATTCTTTTTACACTTCTTGTAATATTCTTATTCTATAGCACTGGGACAAGAAAACAGACCTCAGATTTTGTACAGATCTGAGTTGGATTTCCACTCCACAATTCACTGGTCATGTGGCCTTGGGTAAATTACCTAAGTCATGGTTTTCTCCTATGTAAAAAAAAAAAAGGAAAAAAAAGGCAAGGATGTGGGGTTCTGCTTGGGGAAAGTGAGGTTGAGAAAAATACCTCCTTCACAAGGTTGTTTTGAGAATAAAGAAGATAATTGTGAATCTTTTAATAATATACTGAGTAGCACATAGAAAACACTAGACTAATGGTAGATATTATTGGTTTATGAGTCTGTTTCTACTTATCAGACTTCTTGAATGCAGGTTCTGTGCCATTCATCTTTGTAT
Source organism: Piliocolobus tephrosceles (assembly GCF_002776525.5). Classification (NCBI taxonomy): domain Eukaryota; kingdom Metazoa; phylum Chordata; class Mammalia; order Primates; family Cercopithecidae; genus Piliocolobus; species Piliocolobus tephrosceles. The sequence continues at coordinate 106,169,625 of NC_045435.1, read as the reverse complement.
CTCAGTTCTCTAACAAAGTATCTGGCACCTGACGGTCACTCAGGAAATGTGTGCTGAATTAATACCTGAGTAGATATGAAGTCAGAATGCCTGATTATGTATTGTCTTATTTGTTCTCCACTGACTGTGTCACAAATTGATGAGCTCCTCACTAGGTCTCTTTCACCATCCCAACTCTATTGGGCTGTGATAGGTGCTATATGCTCAGTTGGTGTGAAGAGATGTTAGGCAATTGTTTATTATGACAGGTACACCTACGACTCTATTTGAAATGACTAAAAAACAAACAGTCACATTTTCTCTTTTTTCAATAACTGGTATGTATCCCTGATTTAAGGGCATTTTTGAAACGTTTCTGTTTTCTGGGAACACTCATAGTTTTCTGGGAACACAGGGAACACTCAAAATATTCATATAAAACATCAGGTCAATTTGGCATCGTCTATTAAGAGACCTACAGATGTGAATAATTTGATTTAGCAATTCCACTTCTAGGAATTTATTCTAAGGAAACAAACGCTAATGCTGCATAAAAACATGTTCATTGTTACAGTATTTATTATAGCAAAAAAAAAAAAAACCTAAATGTTCTTCAATCGGGAAATGGTTTACAAATTATAGTACAGGGGATGATTATCCAGTCAGTACAATCATGTTTTTAAAGATTATATTATGACATAGGGAAATGTATAAATATAATGTTAAACAGAAAATCAGAGCACAATCACACATTTGACTTGTAGCCAATTTTGTGAAATGTCTACATTTAAAGATTGGAAGGAAATACAAATATTTCATGCTATCCAAACTCATATCAGTTTCCGAATTCAGATAACAAGAATTTGGACAGTTAGAAATACCTGTATATTAAAACATTTTAAAAGTACCTGTCTGTGAATGGAGGAATGGGAGATTACTTTCATTTTCTTCTCTCTACTTTTGCAAATTATGCACATTTGCTAAATTAAAATATGCTAAATGCACTGCTAAATTAAAAGTTACTTTTCCTTCTTTGCTGTCAAGTGATTAGAGAAAAACATGAACAAAAGATAACTAAGTAGTTAATTAACCTACCAATGACCCAACCACATGTACCATTTAGGGTCTTCTCTCTTCTTGGGCCACACAAGTCATCCAACTCTTCCATGTTCCCTTCTTGAAAATCTTTGAATCTGTCTGATTCTTTTCATTGCCACCACTGCTATGCTAGCTCAGTTCACCACCACCTTTTTCCTGGACTTGTCTGCATGCTTTCAGCCTCCCTGCCCACTGCCCCTTTGATAACTCTGCAGGAAACAGAGTTATCATCCTGAAGTGTAAATGGCACAAAGCAAACACCTTCACAGGCTTCCCATTCCACTGTTCAGTGGTTAACTCCTTAAACATGGTTCATGAAAGCCTCACCTTCTGGGGTCTGCTTACTTCTTCAGCTGTGTATCTTCTACTTTTCACACATGGATACTCTTGCACCAGAACCCCTAGAACATGCCATGTCTTCCCTCACCTCTTGCTGAGTTTCTATGTCAACAATGCATCTACAGTGCTTTTTCTTTCTCCCCTTCCCTCTGTGCCTAACAATAGCTGACATCTGGTTGTCCTACAGGCCTTAGCGTGGATATATTTTTCTCCAGGAAGCTTTCCTTGACTGCCTGGTCTGTGTAATACTTCCTGCTTCTATGGCATCCTGTTATAGGCACTCATGCATATTATGATATCATAAAGTATGCTATGATAATATATGGTGTGGAATATATGGTAATAGCATTTTATCATAACTATTTTTTCTTGATATGTTTATTTGTTTACATTCTGTTTGGTTTTTTTGTTTGTTTGTTTGTTTTGGTCTCTCAATGTGCAGTGCAGTGCCTGATTTCTAGCAGAGGCTCGATCATAGCATGGAATGATTGCGTGGACAAATGAAAGAGGCATCTCAAATACAAATACAAATGGCTAGTCCCTGGGTTAGCACAAGTAGAGAACAGCCACTGTTCCACCACTAGCACAGACACAGCCTCTATTTCACTATCAATATGGAGGAAAAGCTCACTGGTTTATACAAAGCATACTATATAACCTATAAATCAGAGGCTTATTTAAGAAATGATATAAAAAAGGCTAGGCACGGTGGCTCATGCCTGTAATCCCAGCAGTTTGAGGGGCCGAGGAGGGTGGATCACCTGAGGCCGGGAGCTTGAGACCAGCCTGACCAACATGGAGAAACCCCATCTCTACTAAAAATACAAAATTAGCCAGGTGTGGTAGTGCATGCCTGTAAACCCAGCTACTCGGAAGGCTGAGGCAGGAGAATCGCTTGAACTCAGGAGGCAGAGGTTGCAGTGAGCAGAGATCATGCCATTGCATTCCAGACTGGGCAACAAGAGCAAAACTCCATCTCAAAAAATAAGAAAGAAATGAAGTAAATAAATAAATGTTTAGTTAATAAAATAGTTTCTAGCAAACTTTAAAAATACCACTCAGTTTTAAATGCAACTGAGTGCCCTTATTTTATCTATACCAGAATTTGAAGTCATCCATGTTTTTTTTCCTTTGATTTCCTTAATTTTGTTCATTGTCTTTTCATTGTAGTAGGCATAGTACTTCACTGCTATCCTCAAAAGGACATTCTACAAAACAAGTGGCCTTTGGTATGTATTGTGGAAAAAGGAGGTATAGGCAAAGTAAATTGGGATTGTGTGGCTTATTATTTTCTGGCTGAGAAAAATTTGTTAAATTTTTTTGAAGCCTGAATTATCAAACCTGTTTGATCTTGAAGCACAAGTAAACTGTTACAGAAAATATTGATATATGGGTACAGGATTGGATTCAAGGTCAGGAGACCAGGCTCCACTCTTGACTACACCATCCTTCACAAGTCACATTAGTTCCTGAGCCTCAGTTTCCTGATTTGTAGAATGAGAAAGTTAATGTAGTGTCAAAGATTTCTTTAGACCGAAAATTCTATTTAATCATGTCAAATCATATGTTGATCTACTCTGCATGAGAGATACTTAAGAAAAATATATATGTCAAAGATTATTTAATACAATCATGGAGAAATGAATTTTATTACACTTACATTCTGCATTTTAATTTTATATCGTCATCTACATCTCCAGATAGATGTTGAGACACCTGAAACCTATTTGATCCTCATTCATGAAAATAAAAAATAGTTAATTTAGCCCTCCATGCAATGGTCCTCTTAACTGCCTAGTGCCATTTTTTTCTTTTCCCTTCTGATAAGTAACTGAAATAAAACTAATGGATATACAAGTACAAAGATATCATAAGGTTGGGACCTCTGAGTCTGACAAACAAAAAGCCGATTCTGCGTCTGCAGCATGCTGTAGACACATCTGGCTTACTTTAGCTCACAATGGGGTAATATGAATTGTGCTAAAAAGCACTATTTGTGCAAATGCAAATAATATTCCATCTGCTTGAGATTTTTTTTTCCTTATATAGCTTTTGTTCCAGTGTGGTAAAAGCCTGTTTCTTTACCCTGAAGTGCTCCTGCTGATGAAGAGTGAAGTACATGACAATGAACTAAAATCCATTATCAAACAAATACAGTGAGCTTTTCAGCAAGTCATCACCGAGAATGTTGCCTTTTTCTCTGGCATTAAGTTGAAAGCGATTTGTGCTCATGCAAATAAGACAAAGTGGTAGGTTAAAAAAAATTGTGTGTGTGTATATATATCTATATATGTGGAATATATATATCATATATATAGATATATATACACATACACTGTAGTTTGCTTTGTAAATCTAACATTTTTATCTCTCTTTTTTGGTGGGAGAGGGCAGCAGTGAAATAGTTTGGCAGCCTTCTTTAGATTTCCTTATGGTTTGAGTCATGTTAAATTCTTCAACAGAAGAATTTAGCTCTGCCTTATATTGTCTTGAATAACTTACTTGGGATTTGGGAGAACTGCTTTCCCAGTTCCTGAGAGAACCTAGGGCAAGTTAGAAGAAAACTTAACTCCTGTGCTGCTAAAAGAAAACTATAAGTTTCAAGAGATCAGGATTTGCTGGTGGTGACAGTCAAAAGGTAAATCATCCAAGTTCAATCTAAATATATACATTTCTGCGTGCTCATATATTCCATTCTGTGTCCTGGACCTTAATCTGAGGGCTTTGTGATAGTTATACACTTTCTAAAATTAAGAGGCCATTTCTCTAGTTTTAGAAGGAGATAGAAATGAGGGACAATTATATGACTATTACACAAGATGTTGATAAGCCAACTCCAGAGAACACCAGTGTTTGGGAAAATGTATTCTATCTTCTTTTCAGTCCACTTGGTCTTCAGCTTTGTCCTTTGATTTACTTCCTTGCCCCCTTTCTCCTGAGATCTATGATTTCTATTTTGACAAAACAGAGAAACAAAGCAAAAGAACTTGATCCTTTCTTCCTAAGATCAGGGAAGAAGTGGGGCAGAAGAAGATTATAAGCTTGTATGAGCATGAAAACACACTTTTATTTTACACAAAAATTGAAAGCTCATTTTAAAGCATTTTTGGCTGTTTTATTTATGCCTGATGATTTTATTCAATACTAGTTGGATTTTAAATAATCTAACTAATGTTTTCCTCTTCATGAAATTTGAAGATTATTCTTTTATGAAACAGTAGTTTTGGAGTTTTGCTTTTTTAAAATGTTTGCAGTTTATAGATTTCAGAGATTATGCGTTTTTATTTTCAGTTCAGCTTTATAATGCCATTTTCAATGAGCATTTATTTGTAGGTTTGAAATACAATGGAGCAGATACACTTTTATTCTTTTTAAATATTTTTGTCAAGTTTCTACATACAGCATTGATGAAGCACATATAGTGATGTCAAGAGACAATGAAGTCATAGATGTAAAAGCACTTCAGTTATTAGGGTGAAAGATGTTATAGGCATTTAAAGCATTAATTCTATTAATACATATAACTTATAATTCTGGAATAAATAATTGACTGAAAATGAACAGTATTTTCTTTCTAGAGCACATAGTAAACATCAACAGCTAATTTTATTATAGCTTATTTTATATGATATATGTTAAACTACCTTTCACAGTTCAAGTAAAACCTGAAATTAAGCACTCGAGTACACAATTATGTCACACCAACAGTTTTGCTGTTAAGCTATCTGCAGATATTAACATCATTCCCCAAGCGTTCTACTTAACAGCTAAAACTGTGATCTAAGTGAATTAATAATTTAGACTATAGTAGTTATCTTTACATAGTGTCTATAATTATATTTACAATCTCACAGTGTATTTTAGAGCTACTCAGAATTGTGAAGCGATAATATTTGCCCTAATAAGACCATTTTTATCAAAGGTGATTTCCTTTTATGTTAAGACAAGATAACTTTTCACTCTTGCTGACTTCAAAGGGAAACACATTATTTCAAATATATTTTAAACTTTTAACATAAAAGCCTTACACATGAAACCATTAATATGTGGTTGGTGAGGAAAATGTCTTATTCCACTCACAATAATGTCTGACTTTAATTAGACCCTGAAAAGTAAAGGATTTAAATTCAAATCCTGGCCAACATTAATTATAGAGTTCTTAATATTGTAGCATGCCCTTTACTAAGTTTCAAGAATATGTTCCATGCTAAATAAAAAAGGAAATTCACTTCTGGGGACAAGGGACTGCTTATTTTTAAATGTTATATGTATTGATATGTGATATACCAATGTAAAGGCATCTCCCAAAATCCAAAGTGGCAAGGTAGAATTCCTTGTCTGTTCCAGTGTTCTTCTTCCACATATATAGGGAGCCAAAGGCCTGCCCTGAATCTTGAACATTTTTTCATCTTACTCAGTAGGAAGATGATTCCCTTTGTCACTCTTTTTATAGTCCCTCCTCAATCTTAGTTAAATGAAGAGTTCGTTTACATATAGCTGTGACTGCTACTGCCACTGCCAAAAAGGAGCATCCCTGGGTCCATTTCATAGACAGTAGAAATGGAACCTAAGAGTGGCTGAGGATGAAAATTTATAGGTGTAAGCCAGGTCCTCCCAAGGCCTATTATGAAACACTTTGCAATCCCTACTTACTTAATACATGAAGATTTACTCCTTTATCAATCAGTCAATCACTTCAATAGTTTTTTATTAAGCATTCATTTTCATATCAGGAGTTTTGTGAACTGTATCCCAAGGCAGCATGCTGAAGGGCAAAAAGCCCTGGGCTAGATTTAGCATTCCCATTCAGTCCTGCCAATCAAAAGCCATCTATATGACCTGATCAGTCTCTTAACCAGTCTTAAGGTGGCTTAGTTTTCTTACCTGTAAAATAGTTATAATAACTGCCCCATTTGCCTCTTGGCATTGTTCTGAGAATTAAATAAGTTATGGAGAAAATGCTTTGGAAATTCTGAAATACTAAGCAAACAAAAAGTAGTAGTGGTATTGCAAAGAAAAAGTCTTCGTAATTTCTAAATTGCAAAAAAGAAAAGAAAAGAAATCTATTGTAAAAGATGCTTTAAATATCGAGTGAACACTATCAACTCTAATTTTAGCAAATATTCAAGTAATTTGAAAGTTACTTTGGGACAAACAATAAATACATTTGATTTTATTTATTTACTATTTCATTCATTCACCTCTTAGTTTATTTCAGCCAAAAATTTAGGCAGTCGCTTTGAGTTTCTAGAAGTAAAACAAACAATTCTTAGTCAATCGGTATTCTGTAAATTTGGTTTTAGACTGAAGGAATTATAAAAATCTGATAATGTATCATTTGTGTTTCAGTGTGGGACTCCTTCCTGGTATCTCTTAGGATGTTTTCATGTTTTTCAAAATACCATATTCTAAGAAAAAAATTTGAGAAACTGGGAAGACAGGAAATGTGTTATAATTATCCTGCGTGAGTTAAGACTTCACAATCAACATAGGCATGTGACAGATTTGAAGGGATCCACTGACAAGAAGTCAAAAGCAAGAACAGGTAGCACTGCATGCCTGAATAAGAGTTTGCTCATTCTGAAGCTTGAGTCTCTAGCCTCCTCACCAATCTCAAAGCCAAAAAGACAAGTTAAGTTGTTGAAATGTGTATCATAATCCCCAGACAGTAAAATTTACACACTTTTCTCATAGGAGAGACTTTATATCAGTAATCAAAATCCATCTACTTCCTAATGGACATTTCTAATTTGTTCCAAGGTCAAAAATGATTAGAAGCAGCAGATTAGGAAGGGAGAGAAGCGATGTAGAAGGATATTTCCTACAAACAGACTTCGGTATTTTAATAAGAAATGACAACATAGAAGAAAAAGAAAATGGAGAAATACCACAAAAAATAAAACAAGAACTCAAAAAAGGCAGGTATGCAGAGACATTTAAGGATATGGTAGATGGTCTTATATACTTCAGAGGAGCCCTTTATAGTTACCTACTGAAGACTCTTGAAAATGTCTGCATTGTTAGTAAACAAAAGATTGACACTCATACTGGAAAAATTTTCAATCAGAATTATTGAAATACATATTAAAGGGTTGTCACACATTAGTCCTTAGGAAGCAAAAGTTTACCTTTAAAAATATAACTCACTTGCCAAGAATTCAAAGTACCCAAATACAATGGTATTTTTACCTTAATTTTCAAACCAGCTGAACTCTACAAATAAATATTATTGGCTTTCTGCTGATGTGGAAAGTATTTAAGATAATACTGTATGTGGTTTCGTTACACCGTGATAGATTTCTAGTTCTATCCCCTAACTAGCAGAAGTGATCATTGGTTTAATATTGCTTTTCTTCAATTTCCGTGCTAGCACTGACTACTCTTGTTTCATGCTTGTGACTATTATTGCAAGGTTTGTAATCAATACTGTGGCTGAAATAACGAGACCCACTGCATTCATAACAGTTTATCAACTGGAATAGTTTATTGCTTAGAATTTGTTTTTCAATTGTTTTGACATATTATCTCATGATGGAAGTTTCTGAAAAAAAATAGATGCATATATAGGCTTTGTTAATTTTTTGTGGCAAGTCACAATTTATATCTAATTAATGGATTCCACTGTGGGTGCTCACAAGCCAAGAGAGCATAAGACAATTCATTGACAGGTGAGAAGAAATTATGAATTTATATTTATTTTTATTTTTGTCTTAGAAATACATTATATTAATATTTAATAAATGGTTGACACTGGCATCCAAAATTGTTCAGCCTTTCATAAAACGTTTATCAGTTTGCCTGAAGGACGTGTATAATTATAGCAAGGCAAAGGGTTGACAGGAAAGCTTTTATCTACAAGCTTTTAGCATATTGTGGTCTACTGCAGTCTATGTCTGTGGATAAATGTACATATAGATATTACTTTAAAGCACAGAATCTTTACAACATCTAGAGTTAGATTGGAAGTGACTACAAAAATCCTGGTATATTGGGAGGCGGAGGTTGCAGTGAGCCGAGATTGCGCCATTGCACTCCAGCCTGGGCAACAGAGCAAGACTCCATCTCAAAAAAAAAAAAAAATTCTAGTATGTTACAGATGCTTGCTAGTAGTCTCTCCAAAAAGTACTTAGAAGAGTGTTTGCGCTTAAAGATGAGTCGTGGATTTTTTAAAAACAACTCTTCTAAATTTGTTGACTTTTGCTGAGATGATAAATATTTGGCATTGGGTATTACCCAGCAGACATTTTTATAAAAAAAATAAATTTAATGATGATAATGATGATGTTAGTGGGAGAAAAGGAGTTTTCTGTAATAAGTAAATAAACAAAATAAAATTATGTTTTAAATAACTACTTCATTTTTATCCCTTATTTCTTTTGTGATTTTGTATATTTTACAGCATATATAATATACATTACGTATATTATATACTATATTTTATATGTATATATTTGTAGAGCAATGTTTCTAATAAATAAATATATTGAAGCTGCATGCTCAAACACTTGTGACTGAGATGTGAGATCAACTAACTCATGCATAATGGCAGCAACAATTTTGTACCTAAAGAAATCTTTTAATAACAATTGCCATGTTCCTGGTGATAGTCTATAGCACTCTAGAATCATGCTTTTATTTGTTTATCACACTAGACTTGGAAGACTTATTATGTATCAGTCACGATGTTTTAAATTGCAAGTAACAGTAATCAGCCAGAGGTAATGTGGGCTTCAGACAAAGGGATATCAGAGTACTAGGCTCCACTTCATGTTATTTTCTTAGCTTCTCTCTTCTCTTTGAGTCAGTTTTGGTCTTTGGTCCCCGGGCTGACTTGCCTCATTATCTCAAGATGGTTGCCAACAGTAGCCAGGGCAACAGGATTCCTTGTTCATGTTTGAGGGCAGGGTGTGTGTGTGTGCATACGTGTGTCAGAGAGAGAGAAAGACAGAGAAAAACTACTTCTGCCAACCTTATTAGAAACAAGAAGCTTCTTTCCCAGGCCTAAGCAAGACTCTTCTCAAGTTTTATTGGCCCAAATTGGTTTAGACAGGACTTTATCTAAACCAACTTCTGTTAAGTGTGATAAGTAAGGCTATCATTATCTGTCACTAAAGAGTTAAGGTGGAACCACTAATGAGAATTCAATGATAATATTCACTAGATAATATTCTCCCCATCTCACAGATTCTTTCCATTTTACTTACCTCAAACGGAATAACTTACCTAAGATTACCTAGCAAATGAGTCGTTGACTTGAATGAAATACTTGCCATCATCATGTTTATTATTCACTATTATTATTACCAAAATACTAATAAAAATAACTGAGATTTGTATTATATAAAAGAGCACAATAATATAGGGGGATAATACCTACAGATAAATAGATCAAAATAGTCAAAATCTAAGTCGGAAAGCATCATAAATCAATGAGACATCTAATACGAGGGGTTGGAAAAGTGCCCAACTGTGTGTAAAAACAAAACTAACAGCCTACCTCTTCCTAAATTCCAAAATAAATTTCAGATGGTTTGTGTAAATGTAAACACTGAAACTATAAAATTTAGAATTAAATTTTTTTGTTTTTTTGACAGAGTCTCATTCTGTCGCCAGGCTGGAGTGCAGTGGTACAATCTCAGCTCTTGGCATACTGCAATCTCTGCCTCCCGGGTTCAAGCGATTCCCCTGCCTAAGCCTCCTGAGTAGCTGGGACTACAGGCGCGCACCACCACGCCCAGCTAATTTTTTGTATTTTTAGTAGAGATGAGGTTTCACCATCTTGGCCAAGATGGTCTTGATCTCTAGACCTCGTGATCCGCCTGCCTCAGTCTCCCAAAGTGCTGGGATTACAGGCGTGAGTCACCGCACCTGGCCAGAATTAATTTTAAGCAATAATTTTCTGCTGCCTAGGAGTGAAATATTTGGAGGCAACATTTATAAAAGTGCTAAAATTTACAATATTAAAAATAAAAAAGGACTTGTTTTCACTATAAAAACAAAAATTTTCTGAGTGGGCGTGTGTTGATGGAGGAGGACAGAAGTCAGGCCAATCACACCATAATTGTTAAGTAATGGCACAGTCAAAAGTGGGCAAACTTTTCTATAAAGGACCAGATAATAAATATTTTAGGCTTTGCAGGCCATATACTCTCTGTGGTGACTATTCAGCTCTGCCCTTGTTATTTAAAAGCAACCATAGATAATAAGTAAATAAGCAAGTATGACTTTGTTCCAATAAAACTTCATTAACAAATAAATAAATAAAATTAAAAGATAAAAATGCCAAAAGTTTAAAACATCAAAAGGCTAACAATAAGTGTAAAATAATAAAGGGATTGTATTTTAATGTGTAAATAGTCCTCATAAATTAATAACAAAAAGATAAACACACCAATAGATAAAGGAAAAAAGGATAAGATGATTTACCATAAAAGACATTTTAATTCCAATAAATGTAGGAGAAAAAAGTTCAAACTCACTAGTAATAAAAAAAGTCCTAGTAAAAACAAATGTATCTTTCATTTTTAAAACAAATTTAGTCAAAACAAATAAAATAGCTTATTTCATTTATAATGTTCAGTGCTAATGAGGCTTACATGAAACTGGTACTCATACACTTTTGGTAGAAATTAAAATGTTCAATGATTAAATTTACAAAAGTTTTGAGAAATAATGTGCTCAAGTTACAAAAGAAGGATTTGAGAAGAATATTCTCACAGTTTGCTTATGAGAATATACAGTGCTACAACTCTTCTAGAGTTTGTCATTGAATCATAAATACCTTTAAAAATATTTGTATTTGTTGACCACTAATCTAAGAAGATAAAAAGAAATACAGATAAAAACTTTCATTAATCTATATAGTAGCCTTAAATTAAAAACAATCTAAGCATCTAAAAATAGTAAATGGTTTGATAAATTATTGTAAGGTTACTCAATTGGCTATTTTGCAGCCATTAAAAATTATGCTTCAATAATAAAAATATTATGTAAAATAGCAGTATAATAATTTAAGTACAATAAAATATAAATAGTATTTTAAAATAGTTAAGTCATGGTGAAGCACTATTATAGTGAAATATATATTAAATCGTAGAAAATACAATATGACATCAACTTTGAATATCTGAATAGAAAAAAAGCTGAGAGGCTGGGCGCGGTGGCTCAAGCCTGTAATCCCAGCACTTTGGGAGGCCGAGACGAGCGGATCACGAGGTCAGGAGTTCGAGACCATCCTGGCTAACACGGTGAAACCCCGTCTCTACTAAAAAATACAAAAAGCTAGCCGGGCGAGGTGGCTGGTGCCTGTAGTCCCAGCTACTCGGGAGGCTGAGGCAGGAGAATGGCGTAAACCCGGGAGGCGGAGCTTGCAGTGAGCTGAGATCCGGCCACTGCACTCCAGCCCAGGCGACAGAAAGAAAAAGAAAAAAAGCTGAGAAAACAGCACATTTAAATGCCTTTGAAATACGAAAAGCAAGATTTAAATGTTTTAATATATGTTGTTCTATATTTCTTAAATATTCTACATTGAACCTGTCAAGATTTTTTTGTTTGTTTGTTTAGAAGGTATTAAAATGTGTCATATGTTCAAAGTCCCACTTCTCTTTTGAGAAACAAGCCCATCTCTACATTACTCATTGATGTACGTATTGAAGAATTACATATGGAGATCATGCCAATATACTAAAAAACACATAAGATCTAAAGTACAACAACAAAAAGTGGTTTTACATCCCTCTAGTTGACTAAACAGTTATATGTGGAAATCATACCAACAATTTTAGAAAAAATATGTGCACACACAAAAAAGTAGTCTTACATACCTTCAGTTGATTAAGTGCACCTAATGTTTATTAAGTACCTATATATATTAAGTCAATTATTTTTATGCATGTTTTACTCAATCTTCCCAACAAACTATGAGTATTGTCATCTCATCTTTCTAAATGAATAAATTGATGCTCAAGTGAAGTTACATATCTAGCCAACATAGAGTAGCTAGGTAATGCCATTGCCAAATTTCAAATCTAGGTCTGTTAGATTCAAGAGTTTATAACTTTTTACAAATACATGCATGCTGCCTCTGAGGCAATTCACAAAGACACAATTGATCAATAAAATGAGGAATGAATTAAAAGTAAACCGTCTGAGGCCGGGCGCGGTGGCTCACGCCTGTAATCCCAGCACTTTGGGAGTTTGAGGCTGGCGGATCACAAGGTCAGCAGATCGAGACCACCCTGGCTAACACGGTGAAACCTCGTCTTTACTAAAAATACAAAAAGTTAGCCAGGCATGGTGGCAGGTGCCTGTAGTCCCAGCAACTCGGGAGGCTGAGGCAGGAGAATGGCGTGAACCCAGGAGGCGGAGCTTTCAGTGAGCTGAGATCCCGCCACTGCACTCCGGCCTGAGCAAGAGAGTGAGACGCCATCTCAAAAAAAAAAAAAAAAAAAAAAAAAAAAAAAAAACACACACACAAGTAAACCGTCTGGAAAAAAAAAAATCAAACTAAAGTTTTTCAGGAATAGCATGTGATTAATTTATTTGCAAAACTTTATTTTGTCTTTTTGCCTGAAGTATCCTGATAATTTGATTTATTTTCTAGTTTTAGTTTAGATTTGTTTCTTCCTAATCCAGAACTCTTAGAACTTACAGGAAGTTGTGAATACACAATGTCAATGTCAATCACACTGATACCTTAAATTAGCTCAAGGAATGGATGTCTCACTCTACATGCAAGAGCTAGACTATATGCAGACTTCTGGGGAATAATGACACTTTGATTATTCGTCTTCCATGGGATTTCTTAATGGCTCAAATCACCATTGCCAAGGTCAAAACAATACATTTAGGAAGTTTCAGTTAGTTAAGTATCTTATAAACAGAGGATTAACATATCATGGTCCAAACAGCTGACTGAGCTCAAACTCTGTAGTCTGCCTTTTGGGAACATTTTACAAAGCTCAATTGCTGGTGAATTTCAACTTGCAAATTTCAGAAGAGATTTAAAAGCATCCTAAGACTATATAATTACACACTGAAAATTTTAGAATTTATAATGATGGACACATAAATAGTATTTTTCATTCGGTGTTGTTAAGGAACAAATGTTTTGTCATTAAACTTTACCAGAAGGAGAGATGACAGTATTTGAAAACGGCTATGGATAGATCTGAAAATGATATTTTACTCTATCTTATAGAAGCATCATTTTCAGAATCATTTATATGCCTTTTGAGTTGTGTTGCTAGGTTTTATTTGCTTGATATTATTTTTGAGTGTCAGTTTTAAAACACTGTAAGCACATTTGTTACCTTTGTTTGAAAGATTTCTCCCCAAAAATAAAGGGAAATTGCTAGTTTGGATTCAGAGCAGAGATGAGAAAAAGAGGTATGTGTCTCCCTTCCCCATCCCACTATGCTTTCCCAAGACCTGGCCACTGTTACCCACACATACACCACAAATACTCATTTGTAACTTTATTCATATCAATAACTTATACTACCAAGTTGCTCTTTTTAAAACTCCATTGAGTTATGGACAAAGCTTATATCAGAACACTATGAAGAAGAACCTTAACAGAAAATAAGCTTAGTTTATTTTTTGGAATTAGTCTAAAATGCTCTTTGAGTACCATAGGTATCCTCCCAGGCACAGGATGCAATTGTCTTAAAAAGTGACCTCTTTACATTGAAATTTTATGAAATGCTTTGGAAGTTGTCATTATCTTTTTCAGTCAGAATTATAATTAGGATTTATTTTCAACATAGTATTTTTATAGCTTTTTTAACACCATGGCACTGAAAGTGGAGAGCTTCCTCAATGATATTTATTCAGCCTTTGAAGACATAGTCACCTGATAACATCCTAAGAAACTTTTGATCATAGTTGAACAAAGTGAAATAATTAACAGGAACTAAGTTTAAGTGATTGGGAATTCCACTTAATTGAGAATCTTAAGTGATTTCCAAAACCCTCTGGAAATAAAAACTTTTCACCTGTTCTCAAACCAAGAGATAAAGTATTTACTGACCAATAAAGACTCTCGTCACCATCAGCTAGAAAACCCCCTTTGAAATCCCATTAACTCTTTCATGCAGACAACCTTCATTTTCTATTTTATCAGAAAGTTAAATTTGCCATTCTATACTCCAATAAAAGTTAAGTTGTTTTGATCTGATAATTGTAAGAGGTACTATATGTATCTTAATTTATAAGTTTTAAATGCTAAAGCTCGAGGCTGTTCGGATATAACAGGAGTCTGGAAATGAGGTACAAAATGCTGGAATTCAAATTAACCAATAAATATATTTTAATATATATCAGCAGGACTCTAGAGGATTCCATTAATGTTGAAAAATAGAAAGGATTTAGGTTAATTTGGTAAGAAGGCAGGTCAGAACGTTTACAACAGTGGTATAGAATTGTATAGAGATGCAAAATTTTTCAAGAGAGCAGAATTTTTTCAAAAACGCTGACTCTAGCTGTCACAGCCCTGCCTTGGCTAAATCCAGTGGAGAGATAGGAGGACTTTCTAATTTGCTTTCCCTCTATTTTAATAATAGCTGTGCATAAGTAATTTATGAAAGGCCAACCAGGCAGTGGGCAACAGAAAATTAAACTCATTTTATCTGAAAGCAGGTGGATTTCTATATATCATTAGCATGCATAGAATTCTCACAATGTTATTTCTCATACTGATGGAATGTAACCAAATAATATATGAGTTTTTTGCTTATGCACGAGTGAAATTTTTAGATAAAAGTGCCAGCCCCAATGGCAATTTTCTGCAAAACGAAAACTAATTCTGCGAAGCTTCTTATTACTGGAAAGACTCATTTGGCTTGCATTAGAGACTGACATAAGTGACTTTAGGATTTTACTAACAGATTAGATGAGATGTGCCACATACAGTAATATCATTAGAGAATGTAACAGCACTGGAACGCTTTGGGGCACTTATTAAGGGTACCAGCACAAGTAAATTGTTTTCCTTTTTGACACAAGCTTTTGAATTTCTTCCCTCTGATTAGAATGCTTTATTTTTATGGTTGCTTTTTATGATATTTAAAACAACTTTTATTTTATACTCCTGAAATTGCACACAAATTATGTTTTGCATGATTCAGCTCAGTGTTACTAAATGCATTATCTATGCCTTATTTCGTGACTATCACCTAGGCAGAGGGTAGATATGTATTAAGAAAACAGCTTACACAATACTAAAGTCAGAATTCTTCTAACAGAATATTATCCTAACTTACAGCAAAGACTAATCTTCATGGCTCTGAAGAATTTTTGCTATTAGTACCTTTCACTCAGTGTTTGTGTGAGTTCTACTATCAACTTCTAACAAAATCTTAGAATTGGATCATTAGAAATGGTTATTATAATATGAATACTTCTATTGTTCTGTTTAACTACCATTCTAAAATTCATTCATGTATATTAAATACCATAGTTTTTTTTATTCTGATGAATCTTCCTTCATCAAAAATTATGGATAAAGCAAAATATTTTTTGCTAAGGTAGACAAAAATGTGGAGTGGGGATGGAAATGCTTATCACCTTATGAAAGAAGCTAAGGGAAAGGCTGGAAGTATTGGGGGGATGATTTTATGCTCAGTATTTTTCCTTTTCTGAGTTACCTTTTCCTGATATAAGTTTTTACCTTTTCTTGGGCATAGAGAAGGTTGGGTTTTTTTCCCCCTCCTTTTATACTTCATCATCAGAAAAGAAAATTAATGAGAAAATGAACACATACAGTTACCTAGAGCCACAGGAATGCATTTGGCAAAGTGCTATTCAGTGTCCCAATCTATAGAGTGGTGAGGTTTACAGCCTGTGAGGCCAAACAGATGGGCAACCAAATCCCAGCTCTGCCGCTTGACTAACGCCTAATTTTAGGCAAACAACTTACCATCTTTTAGTTTTTATTTCCTCACCTATAAAACAGGATTATGATAAATCTGACCTCGAAGACTCTCTGTGAAGATCACATGCAACTGAATCATTCTGCTGTTCATTTTCTATCACCATAATAGAAGGGGAGGCACCTGAAAACAAAGGGTGGCCTCATGAGTTGGAAATCATGTCAGACTCATTGTGGTAAATGTTTCAGATTTCTATAGTAAAAACTCAAGAACCCAAAATTGTGTTAGTTAAGAAATAGAATGTGAAAATAATCCATGAGACAATCCTCCTTGAAATATCATGATCTAAAGACTCTTCAATCTAGCAGTGACTGAAGTCAGTCATCTCTATGTTCAAAAGTCATCTCTTCTGACGACTTGGTTGGTCACAGACATCTGTGTGTTCCTAATTCTATTTTTATTAGCATTCTTATCACACTGCTTTGATATTATTTACTCAAATATCCTCATGTCTTGCACTCTTTAAGGCAGGCACTTTGTCTTTTCAACTCTAATTCTAGCAGCCAGAACAATGCCTGACACATAGAAGTCACTAAAATACATGTCTATGAGCTTTCCATGAATTTACATTTTTCCATGAATTTATGTTTGAGATCTGAAAAAAAATTAGTACAAAATAGAAAAAAACTTTTAAAATAAATGAATATATTTAATTAAATTTCCATAAACTGCTCCATTCATGTCTTATTACCTATGAAATTTAATATTCATAAAAATTCATTACATTAAAAAATGTAAGGTATATTTTCACATCACAAAAATTTCTGAGGATGCAAAACAATTACCAAGAAATTATAATCAATCTTGAGTTACACATAACCAAATAATTTTGGAGATAAAAGGATAAAAATTCTTTCAAATTATTTTTACAGTAAAAAATCTATATATAATTAATATGGAATATTGGTGCATTTTGATGTGATATGATGTCGGGTAGGGCCTATAAAAGTGGGAGTGCCCAGTCCCTCAGAGGTCTTAAACAGCCTGATAACAGTAGGCCAGAATTTAAACAGGCTAGCTCAAGCATAGTGAGACTAATCAAGAAAAGCTTCTTAGTGGAGGTTTCCCTGATCTTCACTATAAAGGTGGAGAGAGAGAGATGGTTTGGAGAAGCGGAGTTAGGCTTCACCAGAACTAATCTTATAAGTAAGCAAAGTAAGAGACTGAGAATATTTTCCAAGATGCTAGACAAGACCCCTTGACTCATTGCACCTTCATTCCCTCACCCGAGAAAATTTTCCACTATGCTTTTTGAGATCTAAAATTCTACCCAAAAGAATAATTTTATCTAAAACTTATGTCAGCTAGTATATGTAGATGTGGCTGAGAGATACAACCCTTGAAACAATATATTTGATTTAGACAATAGTGTGAGTTTAACATTTTCTTTCTTCTGGTTAGATTTGATTAAAAAAAAAAAAAAAGAAAGAAAGAAAGAAATACATTTAGTGCAAGCAGGCACTAAATGACCAAGTAGGGGTACACTTGGAGAGGAGTAGTAAGCCAGAATATCAGAGACAAAAAATGCCAGTGGTCTACTGTAGACTGCATTTGAGACAGCTCGCATTCATGGTCAAAACCCAAGATTATCACAAATTGTACTGAACCAGCTTTTGGAGAAATGTGAGTTGTGGGAACCACTGAGGGCTCGTGAGTTATGGAGCAACCTGGTCAACAAATGAGGATGGAGAATAACCTGAGGCTGAAAAGGAAACAGAAATATGTGTAACAAATGGCAGCAGCCACCACATTCTTACTGAGCCACTGCAAGAGGGAAAAAAATGGATTCATTCTATACAGATGCTAAAGACAGGATAGTTCACCTTAGCATTTCTATTGCTAGTCGTTTTATATATTTTACTTACAGAGTTTAATCATATGTCCCAACTAATAGATGAACTAAAATTGTCTCTAGGAGAAACAGCAGTGTTTAATGGTCACTCTGAAATATCATGCATGTATAACCTCTAAGGTTAGCAATACCTATTATCTTTATCCAACATCTGGGAAAACATTCTTTTAAGTCACCATATTTTTAAAAGAAACTTAATTCAAGTTAGCAAATAGAATATACATAATAATGCCAGGAGACTGGCAGATCAAAAGTGATAGGAGTATTTGTAATGCTTATCCGTCTCAGAAACTCAGAGGTGGCATGGAAAGACTCAGTCCTATCATTAGGGTTGAGTAAACCAGAATTTCATAGCAAGTCTTTGAGCCCATAACCATTTATAACTAAATTTATTCTTACTTTAAAAATGGAAATCTATGCAGTAGCTGAGAGAAGAGCAGTTCTTTTCACTTCATTGTTTTATATTATTTTAATCTGTCCTTTGCTTTCCATGGGTAAAACAGTTAGCACCCAAGATAGTATCAGCTGGTGCCTCCATTATTCCTACAACATTAAATTTCCTAATTCCTTTTCCCTATTCTGGTCATAAAATATTAAATCTCATACCCTCTAATATTCACAAAATTTCAGCTCAATCAACTGAGCAAAGAATTATTATGCAAGAGTTTGTCTCTATCCTCTAATTTAGGGAGGAGTTGAAGTATTGATCTTCAAAAGACCTTTAGGAATGTTATGAAAATGGGTTACCATTTATTCTAGGAGGGCTCATTGAGGGTCTTATTTAAAATAAACAATATCATCCTTTCAAAATCAGGGAATGAAAAAAGTGTATTTTTTCTCAAAGTATGAATGCCACAAGGGTTTCTCACATTGATTCATCGCTTATAGATAAAAACAACTTAAGCTGATTTTTCTTGTATATAGAGTAAGTGTAAAATGTTCCACCAAAATAGGTAATGACATTTTTGTGTCCATAAATGTGCATGTAAGTCCAATTATGTATTTGTTGTCATTTAAACATCACCACCATTATTGAAACAGAAGTGCCGGTACTAATTCTTGCTGTCACTTTTTCCAAAAATGAAAATAAGGCTTTTAAGCAAAATGCTAAGGTTTTCAATGTGAATTATTCATTCTTTGCATGGCCTTAGCAGAACACTCTCAGCAAAATAGCTAAACAAAAGCCTACCAGGGTTCTGGTTTCTAATCTGGTTAAGAAATACATTATAGGATTTTTCTTTTAACTTCACAGCTAATGGAAAAGTTTTCCTTTCCTGAAACTCAGCAAAGAGTTCAAGAAGCCTTCTCTAACTACCACAGCCTCCATCTAATTGAAGTACCATGAACAGACCTTGAAAACAGTGGCATTAGTCACACAGCTAAACAAACTACCTTTGATGGTACCAGCCAACCAATCAGAACCATTCCCCAGATGATCTTTGTGGGAATAGCAATCCATTAATAATAACTGAAGTAATGATCTTTCATGCCACCTTTCTTTCATGTAGGACCACTCCACTGGTAATCTCTTAGGGGAACTATTAGCTACTTCAGTGTCCTTCAGAGAGGGCACTCTGCCGGTTCCAACATTTATTTCCACTGTAACCATTTTTTCTCTCCCACAGAAGTGCCTTTTAGAAATTAAAATAATTCTCACTGTGACTCTAGCAGGTAGACAGGGATAAAGAAAAGAAGAAATGAGTGGCAGAATAAATGAATTAAGAAGGAAAACACCTTCTCCCCCACACCTAGCTCTGAATTTCAAAGTTATCAAAGATAAGTAATGCACTTAATTATTTTATCCTATAGTGGTTCATCATCACTATTATTTGTCAGTAAGGAGACTAAATCTATGTGTATCTAAATGGTTCATACTAAATATAAATAAAGTTTTACAGGATTTTTTTTTACCCCTGATCTTAATAGCTATGAATATATGCTACAAGAGTGAGGATAGGAGAGAATAAAAATCTGAGGTAGTCCAAGCTGTACCCCCAGCTTCCTACAATACTGAGCTCCAAGTTGGGGTCTATGTATCATTTGATTTCTCATGTTTAGTGCCTTGCCCTGCATAGGTACTCAATAAATGTTTCATGAATAAAATTTCTCCCATGAAGGGACAAATTAGGCAGAAATCAGCCACACTGCTGAATCTTCTACATTCTGCACATTAGCTGCCTTTGCCATTTTCAACATCAGCCTGAACATGGCTAATACTTTATTTTGATTCTATGCTTCATGCTCTCAACCTTCATTCTCTTACAGGGTCTCCTTATATTTTCCAGAGTATAGTTAGATCAACTACCACAAACTCTTAACAATGGAGGAGATAATTTGGTAAACATTTTCCATTAGCTAAACTGTACAGAATACCTCATATAGTGAAATCTTTACCCAACTAGTATGGTTTGGCTTTGTGTGCCCACGCAAATCTCATCTTGAATTGTAATCCCCATGCGTTGAACGTGGGGCCTGATGGGAGGTGATTGAATCATGGGGGTGGACTTCCCCCTCACTGTTCTCATGATAGTGAGTTCTCACGAGACCTGGTTGTTTAAAAGTGTGTAGCACTTCCCTCTTCTCCCTCTCTCTAGATCCTGTCACCATGTGAACATGTACTTCCTTCCTCTTCACCTTCCACCATGATTATAAGTTTCCTGAAGCCTCCCAGCCATGCTTCCTGTATAGCCTACGGAACTGTAAGTCAATTAAACCTCTTTTTTTCATAAATTACCCAGTCTCAGGTAGTTCTCTATAGCAGTGTGAGAACAGATTAATAAATCCACCCTTAACCCCAAATCTGTTGACTTAAAATAAACTGGTTGATAAAAAAAAAAAAAAAACTTCCTCCAGCTTATAAAATATTTTAGCAGTTCCTAACTTTTCACCTCACTAGCACCTCTAACATGGTGAATAAATAACCAAAAGATATTAAGAAAATATCAGTGATTCATATTTTTATTCATTAAATGTATCCATATGCAAACCCTGGATTGGGTAGTTGGTTTGTGCAACAGGATGAAAACTTGAGATAGTAACAAGATTTCCTCCTTTCAAGAATCTGATTTTACCTTATGATTCGTCTCACTTGGTCAGAACTACACATTATTTCAGGAAAGGAGGAAAATATCTAAAAGAATGCAGAATACAAAGACAGTCAGTTCTTGTTTTCTGATTGCCATAACAGGTTCTTAGAACTCATTTTTTAGAACATATTTATAATGAAAATTCTCAAACAAATACAAAAGCAGAGAAACTAATATAATTAGTTCCTATATATGTAGCACCCCATTTAACGATTAACTCAAAGCCAATCCTCATTTATCTGTACCTACCTAACACTCCCCTTCTGTCTTGAAGTTTTGAAAGCAAATCCCAGACATCATATCATTTCACCCACAAATATTTAGCATATTTCTCCAAAAGACAAAGGATTTTTGGACTCCCTCTTTCTACATCAATCTTTTTGTTGTACACGATGTATTAATTGGAAGAGGCTCATCTTTTAAATATGATCACAATATTCTTATCACACTTAAACATTAAATAATTCCTTAATATCATCAAATATGTAGGGAGTCACATTTCTCCGATGGCTTCATAATGAAACACAAAGCTTTTTATCTGTAAAATCTGAAGTTAAAGAATTTCAAAAATCTAATCTTAAGGATTCAGGACATATAATTTATCCATTAAAAAGTAATTAGGCCAGTGCAGTGGCTCATGCCTATAATCCTAGCATTTGAGAGGACAAAGCAGGAGGATCACTTGAACCCAGGAACCAGGAGTTTGAGACCAACCAAGGCAATAAGCAAGACCCTTTCTAAAAAAAGAAGAAGAAGAAGAAGAAAAAAAAACTACTGCAAATGAGTAAGTAAGTTGGAAAAAAGAGGAGAGGAGAGGAGAGGAGAGGAGACATACCATCTCATTCCAGAGTCTAAAGAGAGATTGTCATTCCAGAGGCTAAAGAGAGATTGTCCAGACTAGAGAAAGTAAAAGGGCAGGGGAAGAAAGCAATTGTGCTAGATGTTTAAAATGGATTAGAGAATGAGTTCTCCCCTCAACTCTTGATGCCAAG
This sequence comes from Piliocolobus tephrosceles, assembly GCF_002776525.5. Lineage (NCBI taxonomy): Eukaryota > Metazoa > Chordata > Mammalia > Primates > Cercopithecidae > Piliocolobus > Piliocolobus tephrosceles. The sequence goes on along the minus strand of NC_045435.1, from coordinate 106,147,349 downwards.
TTCCCAAAATCCCTGGTGAGTATATTGGTTTGTCTAGGTTGCCCTAACAAAATACTAGACTGCTTAAGCAACACAAATTTATTTTCTCATAATTCTTGAGGCTGGGAAGTCTAAGATCAAGGTGTAGGTTGATTCCGGTTTTGGTGAGTTCTCTCTTCCTGCTTTGCAGATGGCTGCCTTTTCACTATGTCCTCATACAGAGAAGAGAGAGTGAATGAACTCTCTGGTGCCTCTTCTTCTAAGAACATAACACTATCTGGCCAGACACAGTGGCTCAGGCCTGTAATCCCAGCACTTTGGGAGGCTGAGGCAGGCAGATCACCTGAGATCAGGAGTTCGAGACCACTCTGGCCAACAGGATGAAACCCTGTCTCTACTAAAAATAAAAAATAAAATTAAAAAAAAATTAGCCAGGCATGGCGGCAGGAGCCTGTAATCCTAGCTACTCAGGAGACTGAGGCAGGAGAGTTGCTTGAACCCGAGAGACAGAGGTTGTAGTGAGTTGAGATTGTGCCACTGCACTCCAGCCTGAGCAACAAGAGCAAAACTCCATCTCAAAAATAATAATAAAATAAAATAAAATAAAAAGAACAACACTATCAGATTAAGACCCCACCCTTATGATTTCATTTAACCTTAATTAGTTCCTTATTCCAAATACAGCCACACTAGTGTTTAGGGGTTCAGATTATGAATGTAGGGGTATGGGAGGGACACATACATTCAGTCCAAAATCATGGTGAGGGCCAAGTAAATCCAGGATTTAGAAGCAACCTTGAATTAACTAGGAGTTTAATTTCTGCCTCTTGGTGGCATGAGAACTAGAGATAGATATTAATGTAGCCCATAGAAAAAGTGTTTTGACACACCTGATTAATAGACTGTAAAATTTATTTTATTTTTATTTATTTATTTATTTTTGAGATGGAATCTTGCTCTGTCACCCACGCTGGAGTGCGGTGGTGTGATCTCGGCTCACTGCAAGCTCTCCCTCCGGGGTAGACACCATTCTCCTGCCTCAGCCTCCTGAGTAACTGGGACTACAGGCACCTGCCACCATGCCCGGTTAATTTTTTGTGCTTTTAGTAGAGACGGGGTTTCATGGTGTTAGCCAGGATGGTCTCAATCTCCTGACCTCATGATCTGCCTGCCGTGGCCTCCCAAAGTGCTGGGATTACAGGTGTGAGCCACTGTGCCCAGCCTCTTTTTTAAAAAAAACAGAGTCTCACTGTGTCACCCAGGCTTGAGTCCAGTGGTGTGATCTTGGATCACTGCAACCTCCGCCTCCCAGGTTCAAGCAATTCTTGTGCCTCAGCCTCCCAAGTAGGTGGGATTACAGGTGCATGCCACCACGCCCGGCTAATTTTTATATTTTTAGTAGAGACGAGGTTTCACTATGTTGGCCAGGCTGGTCTTGAACTCCTGACCTCAAGTGATCTGCCCACCTTGGCCTCCCAAAGTACTGGGATTACAGGTGTGAGCCACTGTGCCCACGCCTGTCTATCTGTCGATTTATTCTTAATCTACTTGATGATTTACTGACCTGCCCTGCATGGCTAGCCAGACTCTTGGAAGACATAAAATAATATCCAATCACATCTCTCTTCTGGAAAAGCTGTGTTCATACTGGGTCCGCCCAAATATAAGAACTATTATCCCTGAAAATCGTTCCTTTGGGCCCCACAAAAAAGAAAATTTCCAAATTGTCATTCCTGGAATTGCTAGGTTGCCTGGTTTTAAGTTCCATACAGTGCCACAATAATAGAAAAACAATAATAATAATATAGCCATCTTGATAGGTCTAAGACACTGTCCTAGGCACTTTAGATGGGCTATCTCATTTTATTTTCATAAAAGCCCTTTATGTAGTTGCTGTTATCCCCAATTTATAGATTAGAAAAACAAAGTCACATATCTAGTAAGTGGAAGAACAAAGAGATTGACTCTTCCACGTGTGTAACTCATTGGAGTCACACATTTAAACACTATTCTCTGCATCCTTTACTTGATAATTGAAAAAAAAAAAAAAAGGTTTTTCAGGAATATGGTCTCCAGAAGTACCATTTCCTTGAACTTTTAACTCTTTACATTTTTTATTTTGTATCATTAAACTTCAAAGTATAGAGAATAAAATGTGCTTAAAAATAAATTCTTTAAAATGTTAACATATTAATGTTTTTAACTATAATAAGCTTTGTATTTATTATCAAACTGCTTTTGCAAGCTACAAGTATAGAATTTGACCTGGTATTCATGACTAGGGTTTCTGTAATTCTAAGTCAGAATTATTTTTTTTAAAGAAATTATGAGACAATGGCTGATAATGTTGAAAAAAAATCCATATTTACGGGAGATTTTTCAAGTGACTTACTATGATGTCTATTCATTGGAAGAAAGCTTTTGAAAAGACAAGTATATAAAGAAGTTATCCTACAGTGAACAGAACAAAGCCCATTAATGACAATGATGTGAACACTCAAGGAATTATTAAAAGAACCTTTCACTTTGAGGGAAAATTAATTTACCCAGAATTTAGTGCAATTGTTGAAATAAGAAAATCAGTTAGAAGGCAGCAGACCTTGTGGCCAAAGTTTTGCCTAAAGCCATAGCAGTTGGAAGGAATAAGTGCTCTGCTTTTCTCTTTTATATTTTGTCACTGGAGGCATACACATTAGTAGCTCTTAGCGTTATTTCTCTAACAGCATAGCTTTTATTTTATTTTTTTTCCTGTCAGAACTTAATATAATTAATAGGCCTGGAGACTCATCTCTGTTTTATGTACACACACTTTAAAATTCCTATTTCCTGAGTTTTGGGGAAAATAGCTTTATTTCATCTAATTCTACTTTTTTCTTTTTAAATATATTCGAATATATAGAGTCTTGCACATAAGAAGTAGTTGTTTACCAGGGATGCTTGTTCTGAAGCAGAGATGGCTTCTCTATCTGGTTGCCTTCAAATTGAGTAGCTACTTTGTCTTTGAAAGTCCATTGAGTAGCCATTTTTGTCTAGGAAAGTCGATTCATACTTCTAACTGATGTAGATTCTTCTCTCCCTAAACTAACCAATGAACCAGGAATAAAAGCAGAATCCAGAGAGGCTGGACATATTTCATTTAATTCCCATTTTCTCTGTTGTCAATCTATAGGTAAATTGAAACCTTCATCGCCACTGCTTCAGGAAAGAGAGACAGAAAAAAAAGTAGGAAAAAATCCAAGTAACTAGTTCTTGGTTTCAAACTTTAAAGTGATCTGACCATATCCATTCACACAACAATTTAAGAAATGTTCTGGGATAATTCCCACATAAGATGCAACTCCAGTGAATGAGTTGAATGGTGTGTCTATGTTGTCTTTAGACCATAAGCAGAGAAAAGATGACACTTTCGACTACAGAGAAAGTTTCACACTGAGTGTCCGTGAGATTCATACTTCTCCTTGAAGGATGACTGGTTTCAAATGCAAATAGATGGGCATTCCGATTCAAGAACCAGCCTAAGCAAGGGGCACAGGCAATGAACTCAAGACTCAGCAGTGACTATGTGAGTTCCCTAGAAGATTCACCTGAGAGGGAATCCATCAGGGTGACCACAAGCACATTAGATTCCCCTATGGATACTATATTAAGTGCTGACTTCTTCATTAATGTCACTGTGTCATGGATGGAAAATGCTTCTCAATTACAGGGAGAATTTAATGTCATTGTTTTGAGAATTTACCCTTAGAGCTTTGCCTCATAAAATGACAACATGCTCCCATCAAATAATATATGTGCTCCCTGCTTCTAGCTGAGGTTCTGTCCTCTAGGACTCTATTCTCCTGCATGCTTCTAAATCTTTGCATTGCAGTCAAGCCTTATTTCCTCAAGGATTGGTTCAACCATGTATTAGTCCATTTTCACACTGCTGATAAGGACATACCCGAGACTGGGTAATTTGTACAGGAAAAAGTGTTTAATGGACTTACAGTTCCACGTGGCTGGGGAGGCCTCATAATCATGGCAGAAGGCAAGGAGGAGCAAGTCACGTCTTACATGGATAGCAGCAGGCAAAGAGAGAGCTTGTTCAGGGAAACTCTCATTTTTAAAACATCAGATTTCATGAGACTTATTTACCACCACGAGAACAGCATGGGAAAAACCTGCCCTCATGATTCAATTACCTCCCACCGGGTCCCTCCCACAACATGTGGGAATTCAAGTTGAGATTTGGGTGGTAACACAGCCAAACCATATCAAACCATAACTTTGTATGTGAAATTTTCCTGACATCTCTAATCGTAGAAGCACTGTCCCTCATTCACTATTAAGTGGTATGCATAACTTAATTAACATTACCATATGGTTGTATGCATCTTTTCACCTGTATTTCCTTCTGACTGCACTGTTGATCTTCCAGGACATAAACAACATCTTATGCATGTCTTTCAGTCCTTAGCTCCAAGCCCAATGCTTGACATATGTTAAACACCCAATTTAAATTTCTTTTTCAGGGGAAAGGGGTGGGAAGAATGAACTTTTCTTGTAAGTACCTAGGTAACCTCAATTAGGCAGGTCAGAAGCTGTGAAGGTAAATGTAAGAATAGAGAAAGGAAGCATAGAACTTATTTTCCCAGACAAGCACTACTATATTAAATTATAACTAACGCATTTTGACTTTCAAGTCTTCTTTACTCCATTTTAGGGCTTCAGCCTCCAGGATCCCTGGCACCCTTCAGACATCCTTGGCTGATGTGAGTTTCTCACCTGGACTTTCCTCCCTAGGCTGAATCCAATGTCCCACAAAGTTTTCTATTTCTTCCCCACAAACCCACATTCTATTCTCTGCATTAGCTTACTGCTGTCTGCTAGCAAATCTAAAACTTTCACATGTAGAAATAGGTAATTGTGTTCCCAGTGTGTTCTGTAGACAGAAACCTCCTGAGATGCTACATGAAAACATATTTCTCAATTAAATTTGGAAAATGTGGCTGGTACACTGGATCATGCCTATAGTCCCAGCACTTTGGAAAGCCAAGGCAGTGAATCACTTGAGGCCATGAGTTTGAGACCAGCCTGGACAACATGGCAAAATCCTGTCTCTACTAAAAATACAAAAATTAGCCGGGCATGGTGGCACATACCTATAACCCCAGCTACTTGGGAGGCTGAGGCAGGAGAATCGCTTGAGCCCAGAGCTGGAGGCTGCAGTGAGCTGAGATCATGCCACTGCACTCCAGCCTGGGTGACAGAGCAAGACTATCTCAAAAAAACAAACAAAATAATTGGAAAGGGTTTATACAAAACCTCCCTCTTATAGACTCAAATGTGCATTAACATATTAAAGGCTCAGAGAAGTCTTACACTAAGGGAACTTTGTTGATTTTGTTTAATATATGACCATGAATCCTTTTTGTAAACTATCACCTCTTAAGGTCGTACAGGACCCCTGTTCCACAGAACACACCACAGAAAGCGCTAGGTAAGGATTAGCAATTCAAAGTGGCTTATTTGGGTAGCAATAGGTGTTTTCTGAAGACAATAGTTTAACCAAAAGGCCTGCTGCTTTAGTAGAAATTTCAGGTGCCTGCTTGCCACGGAACTTTTGGATAGTCTCTAGAGCACTTCAGATCCTAACATGATGGAGGAATTTTTTACATGTTTATCAAGTGTTAAGCAATGTGCTATATGTGTTCACATATGTTCTTTCAGTTAATCTGAAAAACAATCCTAGTTATTGTCTTGTTTTTTCTAAGACCAGCCCAGCGGGCGCAAAAGAACCAGCAGGTAGGCAAGTGTAACAGCAAAACTGCACAGTTTATTTTGGTAACCTAAGGTGTGCGGGAGAAGTCTGTCGGCCTCCGGCAAAGGAGGCCGGCAGAGTCCCCCCGCAGTGGGGCTCTCGGACGGACTTCCCACAGTCCCGACATCCCGACAGGAGTGGGGCTGCAAGAAGGCCGCCGGGCTGTGAGAAGGCCGCGTGGCTCAATGGCGGAGAGCGGCTTTTCTAGGAGTGGGAGGGCAATAGGTGGGGCATGGGCGTGTCAGGGGCGTTCCGCAGGTGCGACCAGGTAAATCTTGGTCTCTTCGGATTGACGTCACCTGGCGCATGCCCAGTTGGTCTGCACCCTCCCTGGGCGC
>NC_045435.1:106114338-106141222 GCF_002776525.5 Piliocolobus tephrosceles | reverse complement strand
CATAGCTTGTCCAAGATCACACAGTTAGTAAGTGGTGAAGACGGCTCAAATCCAGCCCTTGTAGCATTGAGTCTCGTATCAAGGTCTTCATGCTACCCGAATTTCTAGGTCAGTATCTCTCAAAGCCTCGTCCTAGGATGCTTGTCAGAAATTTAGATTCCTAGGATCTATCCTAGGTGTACTAAATCACAGTTTTAGAGATTGGATTAGGAACAGACGTGTTTAACAAGCTCCTCAATGGATTATTACACATTCAAAGAACCACAGTTCTTGGTGTACGTTACTTTCTACCACATTGTACTAGCATCATCCAACTAATTAATAAGTTAATATATTATAATGTTGTACCTCACTCATATTACCCTACTGTCAAGTCCAACACAATAAAGTCTCCATCCTACATTGTCCTCAAATGTTACCAGATAAGTCCCTTGAGTAAGGCAACTCAGTATACCCTGAAAATGAATTAGACAACAAATGAATCTTCTGATGCATTGTTTTTGTTGGTGTTACAGGTGAAACCCACCACTTCTAGAGGTTATCTCAGTAAAATAACTTATGTCTCAGATGGCCAAAAATTGAGGGCAAAAAATATCCAATGAAAGGCAGGGTTTGAAATTAATCAAAAAAGCTCAGAAGGCTTTTGACTTTCCTCATTTAAGAGTGATAAAAAGATTTTGCTTCTTCCTTTCAGCTGATGCCTTTTATATGCTACTATCTTCCTCTTCACTATTTCCCTAAACAAACCAGTTGTCCTTTGTGTAAAATGGCCTCTCATAAAGAGCAAAAAAGCCAAGTAACTGTCTTTCTTTTCTTCTCTGGATTGTGTGAAATATTTTCTGCTGTACAGTGAGGTGCCCTAGCCAAGAAATAGTGAAAAACAGCCAGAATGTATATAAAAGTGTGTGTGTGGTGGGGAATTAGAGAGTGAAGAAGCGGGAGAGAGAAAATGGAAAGGCCTTTTCCCTTTCTTTTTTCGTTCCTTAGTTAGAAACCATCTCTGTTTTTCTCTCTTGTGTTTCCAATTAATTATTATCGTTATAGACTTCACATAATGTAACTGATGTATCAGGGCTCTGTACTTGCATTTAGGAGAAAATTAGTAAGGTTCAAAGTGAAGAAATAAGTAACCAAAGTAAAGAATGGATATTAGAATAGTTGACATGTAGACAGAGACTGGTAACTGTCTACTCTGACATGCATTCTCACCTTCCTCCTTACTAATAAAACTCCAGTGCTCAGCTGGACACATTACTGCCCAGAATGCAGAATACAATTCCAGCCTTTCTTGCAGCTAGGCGAAAACATACACTTAAGTAATGGCTTTCGAAATGCAGCTGAAAGAGATCTGCGGCAGCTTCTGGGAATCTCTTTTGCCTTCAATCTTACACATCTTCTCTTTATTCCCACTGGTTGGAATGCAAACATGACTGGTGCTAGAACTGCCATTTTCAGAAATGAGGTAAGCTTAAAATGGCAAAGAAGCAAGAACAAAGGAGTTGGGATCCCCAATGACCATGGAGCCACCAGATCAACCCTGGACTCATTATCTCCAGAATAATTTTACTTGAAAAAGAAATAAACTTTTAATCCTGTTTATGTCTTTATAACTTTGGGTGTGCCATCATATGCAGCTGACCCTATGCTGACACAGCCTCTGTTCACTCAAGGACTGCAGACAGCCTGACTCTAGTCCTGACTTTGTTTTAATGTAAGTCAAATAAAAGTGATTCTATCAATAATGATGTTTTTGTGTAAAAATATTAAATCCTAGTTATCTTAAGATGTTCAACTCACAGCTACAAAGCTGTGTGATTCCATGATTCTTCAGTGAAATGACATGAGGGCCACAGGTGGTACAGGAGAATGCAAGAAACTGCGCACATTTATACGTGACTTAGGCAACTTTTTCTCACATAGGGCATGTCAGGCCTCTGAGCCCAAGCTAAGCCATCACATCCCCTGTGACCTGCACGTATACATCCAGATGGCCTGAAGCAACTGAAGATCCACAAAAGAAGTGAAAACAGCCTTAACTGGTGACATTCCACCATTGTAATTTGTTTCTGCCCCACCCTAACTGATCAATGTACTTTGTAATCTCCCCCACCCTTAAGAAGATTATTTGTAATTCTCCCCACCCTTGAGAATGTACTTTGTGAGACCCACCCCCTGCCTGCAAAACATTGCTCCTAACTCCACCACCTATCCCAAAAGCTATAACAGCTAATGATAATCCACCACCCCTTGCTGACTCTCTTTTCAGACTTAGCCCGCCTGCACCCAGGTGAAATAAACAGCTATGTTGCTTACACAAAGCCTGTTTGGTGGTCTCTTCACACGAACACGTGAGACAGGGCAAAATCTAAATTGCTCAATTTTAAGTTAAAACTAGATGACTGCTATTTCTCAAATTTCTATATACTGACTTTTTCTTTTCCATTTTATTTATTTTTTAAATTCAAGTTTTATTTTAGATTCAGGGAGTACATCTGCAGGTTTTTTATGTGGGTATATTGCTTGATGCTAAGGTTTGGGGTACAAATGATGCCATATGCAGGTAGTTATCACAGTACCCAACAGTTAGTTTTTCAACCCTTTCCCTGCTCCCTCATGCTATAGTAATCCTCAATGTCTATTTCCTTATAGCAATGGTCATACCTGATCAACACTGAAAACTTGGAAAACACAAATGTTTCTCCTTTCCCTTGTTTCTTCTCACTCTTTGTTTCTCCCACGGGTACACAGCAAAGACAAGGAGAATGTCAAAATCTAGAAGTTCTAGGAAACCCAAGGGAAAAAAGGATTGAGGTTTTCAAATGTGCTTGTCAATTGCCATAGACTGGGCCGTGGTTTGAAGAGGAGCAGTTGGCATGTCTGTGTTTTCAGAGCAAGTCTCACAGTAGCACCTTCCTCTGTTGTTGTTTTTCCTTAAGTTTTCCAGCTCTTTCTTCTTATGTAAATATATAAGTCCTAGACCCCATTTCATGCCTTATTATTCCCAAATAGCAAATGCATTAGGCCCTTTGATTCATCTGTGGAGAATGCATTTTGAAGCAAAGCTTAATACCCTAAAATGGTTAGTTCATGGGGTTTTAATTTTAAGAATATCAGAAAAGTATTAATTCATAGTCTTCAGTTGGCACAAAAACTCAATGGATCTCCTCATGGAAAATACCCTCTCCCGTCCTTTGCTCAAAAGTGTGCAGGAGACTTAATGGAAATCAAAATCCCTTGTAAAACATGTGTGTTGCCCTGCTGGCTCCCTGGACCACAGTCTTGAAGAAAACTGTCTCCATAAGGGAAGCAAGTCCTTGAGGTCTTTTGGTGGCCAGCCAAAAGAAACCTCATACCATGTCTGGGTCTTTCAAAATGCTTTTATTAGAGACACAGTTTTAGTCCCATGGCCAAGGGAAGGTCTGAAGACCCCAAGTTTCTGCATTTTATTTTCTGCCCTGATTAGAACATCCTGATTAGTCAGATTATTTTATAAAAATAGGATTGTCAGATCCACATCGCAGAAATATTAACTTAAAATAGATAATGATTCATTAAAACTGCATAGTGCTAATGATAATTTGTAACTATTATTAACCAATGTGCAATTTTCCCCTCTATCTGCATAAGCATAACTTTTAAGCAAATGATCCTAACAGAAAGGATAGTTTCATAGTAAAGGGATAGTTGGAAAATAATTACTGAAAAACAAAGCAAACCAAAAAACAGAAGGAATGTTACTGCTTCTCTAAATGTTCTCAATGTAAAATTAAATTTCACCAATAAAAATTCTAATAAACAAATTTGGGAGAAAAAACAGCAAACATTTTTAATAAGTTAGATGTCTTTCAATTACTTTAAAAAATGTTTTCTATATGATCTTATCACTCAATATAATACCCCACCTGGCTACCAACTACAGAAACAGGATTCCTTAAATGCTTCCTGGCAAAAATCAGGGCTCAGCCTGTTTTAGAACTCATCCTACGGTTGGTCTAGGTAAGAGCAATTTTAAAGTCCTAGTTCATTATCTTAAGTACTTAATGCTCTGACCTTGGACTCACTTTCTAGCAACTGCCCTTCTATCTTGTTTCTATGACCAGGCCTCTACTTAGAACCCCTGAGCTGGTCCTGACTCCATGTGTTGTACTGTACTCTTGACTCCATATCCTGCTTGGTTCGCCCCAATTATCTGAGGGCCTGGAGGCTTGTTCCTGAATGTCAGTCAGCCTAGAGATCAGGGCCAGTCACCTGCTTCCTCTTTTGCCTCATGCTTCCACCGGAATCTCCACGTAATTCCTAATCTGGGAACCTCTGTTTGTCTTTGAGAACCTACCTCCTGCTGTATCACCTAATGTTGCTGTCTGATCAGACTATTACCTGTCTATGTCTCCATTCTCTCTGAACATTGTGGCCCATCTAGGTGGACTTCTTCTGAGTGCCTGAATCATTCCAAAGGCATATATGCTTTCCAGGTCCTCTCTGCCCTGCCTGGTCAAACTCTAAGCTATCCACCAACCTCCAGTCCTAGCACTGATTTCTTAAGTTTTGTATCTTAATATTTATTTATTTTCTAGGGATGGGGTCTTGCTATGTTTCCCAAAGTACAGTGGCTATTCACAGGTGCAATCCCACTACTGATCAGTATGAAAGTTTTTACCTACTCTCCTTCTGACCTGAGCCATTTCATCCCTCCTTAGGCAACCTGATGGTCCCGCCTCCAGGAAGGTCACCATATTGATGCCTAACTTAGTGCATAGCACAGGATCAGCATAGCACACTGCAGCTCAGAACTCCTGGGCTCAAGAAATCCTCCCTCTTCAGCCTCCCGAGTAGCTGGGACTACAGGCATGCACCATAACGCCTGGCATATTTTAATATTTTTTTTGTATATCTCTAGCAGTATCTAAAAGCTCTACCTGTTCTTTTTTTATAAATTGCCACACATTATCTGTCCTTGGGGCTGAGTTATTAGGAGAGTCCTAAATATGGGAAAAGCAACAAGGGTGAATGAGGACAGAAAAGCTATGAGAGAGGTGCTGAGGAAAAGGTGCTGTACCAGGGTGACACAGAAACAAGCAGGAGGCCAGAGGATTCTGTTAACTGAAAGGAAAAGCTGAGATTCCAGAATGGGGCAGGCTTCTTGGGGTGAGAAGGGAGGTTAGGAGGAGAGAGATCTTTTGAATCAGAATGGAGTAGGAATCTGTCTCTTCCATTGCCTTAGGGTCCTGGTAATGACAGATATTTCTACATTAGAGGCCAGGCACTTGATAGGAAGCTATGTAGAACTAGTGGAGGTTTTATTGTTGTATTTGTTCCCTCAATGCCAATTTCCACTGCAAATTAGGTGGTTTTTTTTTTTTTTTTTTTTTTTTTTTATTTCACAGGTGAAAGTATATAGTCTCCAAAATGTAGATAAAACTGGCAACGTTTGATGAAAAAGTTATGTGACTTTCAATTTATTCGGCTTCTAAGAAAAAGAACCAGAAGTCAGAATAATGGTGGTTAGATCCAAACTCTAGTCCAATTCCTGTCTGATCTCATAGAAGTCATTTAACCTCTCTGAGCCTGAACTTCTCCATCTGTAAAAAAAGTTAGTGCTAAAATACGTCTTACTGTGCTGCAGAGTTCTTGTAAAGCTACAAAATAAAAGCCACCATTCATCCACTTCTTACCATGGGCCAGACTTCAAACTCCCTGATTTAGGAATGTTAGCTCATCAATCCTCGCAACAGTCCTGTAAGATAAAAATCCATTTTCCAGATGGAAAAACCGAGGCTTCCAAAGGTTCAGCAATTTGCTGTTAGACCTTTAATCTACACTTACCTGATTCCGAAGCCCTTTCTTTTTTTTTTTCTTTTTTCCTCCTTTTAATTACATTTATTTTAATGCTGAATTTACTCCCATGCCATAAGTTTTTGTTTCTTCAGTTTCTTCTGGGATATCTTTTTTTTCTGGGCAACCTCCTCTTCTGGTTTAGGAAAAATCTGTTCCTTTTCAGTAAGGATCATCTCAATGTGGCAGGGAGAGCTCAGGTATGGGTTAATCCGACCATGACCTCTGTAGGTCTTAGGTGCTTTGTTCACTTGGATATGCTCGATGACCAGAGAATCTACATCTAAATCCTTCAGTTCAGCATTACTCTCTGCATTTTTAAGCATGTACAGCAAAAATTCAGCACTCTTTTTGGGCCACCGACTTTGTGTCCAGCCCCACTGCTTGGCCCGGGCACACCTGCCAACTCCACCATTGTAACGTCGGAATGGTACGCACTGTTTCTGTAAAGTGACATCTTTCAGATACTTCGTGGCTTTTCGAATATGCATACCCTTGATGGCCTGGGCAGTTTTCTGAGTGTTCTTAAAGTGAACACGAAGATTGGAACCTCTTGATTTGCATGATTTCGTGGGGTTCTCCGGGTCAAGTGAATAGCGAACCATTTTCACAGATTACCTCAGGCCGCTTAGGGAAAGCGGAAGAGCCCGAAGCCCTTTCTTTCTTTTTTTTTTTTTTTTTTTTCTGTCTCGCTCTGTCGCCCAGGCTGGAGTGCAGTGGCCGGATCTCAGCTCACTGCAAGCTCCGCCTCCTGGGTTCACGCCATTCTCCTGCCTCAGCCTCCCGAGTGGCTGGGACTACAGGCGCCTGCCACCTGGCCCGGCTAGTTTTTTTGTATTTTTTGTATTTTTTTGTATTTTTTGTATTTGTAGTAGAGACGTGGTTTCACCGTGTTAGCCAGGATGGTCTCGATCTCCTGACCTCGTGATCCGCCCGTCTTGGCCTCCCAAAGTGCTGGGATTACAGGCTTGAGCCACCGCGCCCGGCCAGCCTTTCTTTTAACTAGGTGCTAAACGGTGGGAAAGGATTAGCAACTATAACTCATATGTAAGCACATGAAAGGAAATATTAATAAGAACCCCGTCTTCCCTGCAGCATGCCTTGCTTATGTGAATCAGGCAGTGGGCTTCTTGTCACTGTTATTTTCACTGCAAAAGAAAAAACAAGACTACTGATAAAAAATAAAATAAAATAAACAATACAAAAGTATAAAGAGTAAAAACTTCACTGAATGCATAGAAGCAGAGAGTAGAATGGTGGTTTCTAGGGGCAGGGAAGGAGGAGAGAAGGGAGAGGGGTACATGCTGGTCAAAGGATACAAATTTTCAGTTAGGATGATAAGCTTTGAGGTTCTATATAATGTGGTGACTATAGTTAATAATAATGTATTGTAGACTTGAAAATTTCTCAGAGGATAGACTTTAAATGTTCTCATCACAAAAAAATAAGTATGTGAGGTGATGAACATGTTACTTAGTTTTATTTCACAGTGTATACTACATATAGCAAAGCATGTTGTTGTACATTGTAAATATATAAGATTTTAGTTTGTCAGGTATCTAAATTAATTAAATACCTTAATTTAGGAGAAACAGAAAAGTAAAAACTCTCTCACACACACACACACACACATATACACGCACACACAGCAACCTGCCAATCTCAATTTTGCTCTTCCACATTCTACACATATACATATATAGAGAGGCTTTCACAAATAGAATTACACTACATGTATTATTCTGAGATTTGCCTGTTTTTCACTAATCAGTGCCCCTCTTTCCATTTATAGATCTATCTCATTCTTATTAATGACTGCATAGTATGATGTATCGTATTTATCATCCTAATATTGAGGAACTCTTAGGTTTCCAATTCTGTTATCATAAGAAATGTTATAATGAGCATCATTATACGTATACAGTCATGCACTGATAACATTTCAGTGAACAGACTACATATGCAATTATAATACTGTATGTTTACCATGCCTTTTCCATGTTTAGATACACAAATACTTACCATTGTGTTAGAAATGCCTACAATCCTCAGTACGGTAATACGCTGTACCAGTTTGTAGCCTAGGAGAAATAGTCATATATACCACATATGGCCTAGATATGTGGCAGGCTATATATCTGGGTTTGTGTATATGTATTCTGTAATGTTTGCATGATGCCAAATCACCTAGCAATGCATTTCTCAGAATGTATCTGCATCCCTAAGTGATGCGTGACTCTATCTTTGGGTTCACATGCAAAGTATTTCTATAGAATTGTTTTTAGAAATGAATTACTGGGCCAGGTAGTTTGTACATTTTTAACTTTGATGGGTACTGCATGTTCTCACTTATGAATGGAAGTTAAATAAGAACTTATGAGCACAAAGAAGGAAAACACAGACACTGGAGTCTACCTGAGCAGGGAGAATGATTAAATAACATGTAAAACAAACCCCCATGACAAGTGTTTACCTATGTAACAAACCTTCACATATACCCCCAAACCTAAAACAAAGGTTAAAAAACTAAATAAATAAATAAGTACTAGTATTAGAAACTTTTTTTTGATGGGTATCATATCAATCTACATTTCACCACTGTGTATGCGTAACCTTTTCTCCACATCTTCATGGATACTAGACATGAGCAGGCTTTTAAATTTCTGCTAGTTTGATGGATAGAAAATGGTAACTTGCTCTTATTTGCATTTCCCTGAGTGCTAGTGAGATTATGAATTTATGTTTACTGCCTAGTTTGATTTCATCTTCCAAGAATGAATTGCCTCTCCATATCCTTTGCTCAATTTTCTATTGAATTTTTTTTTCTTTTTATTGTTGGATTTGTGGGAGAACTTACATATTGTGGCTATTACTCCTTTGAATATTGTATGAATTGCAGATATGTTCTTCCAGCCTCTGTTTTGTATTTTAAATTTTTAGAAATGGATCTTTATAGAAAATATTTTTATTTATATGTAAACTTGTCAATTCTTTCATTTATGACTTGGCAATTTTATGTTTTGCTTAGAAATGTCTTCCCTAGTTACAGATCACAAAAAAAAATTCTCTTGTATTTTATTCATGATTTTTCTGGTGTTAAGTTGTTAGCACGGTTTTTTGTTTATTTGTTACATTAAATCATTAATCCTTCTGTACTTTTTTGTGAACAGTAAAGATGTAATTGCATTTTTTCCCCAAATGGGCAATCAATAGTACTACACTGATTTAAAATGTGTTTTTATCATAACTACATTCTGATGTGTATACTGAACTTGTTGTAGACTTTGTATTCTGCTCCACTGATTGTTTTGTTTATTCTTGCATGAATACTCCTTTGCATTTTAGTGTATCTTCACTAGCACATCTTCATAATATTCTTTGCTCCTGGTAAGGTAAATCTCCAAACATGTTCTCTTCCTAAATTTTCTTAGCTATTATAAGTAACAATGCCAAGGTGCCCATATACATCCTACATGCCCATTTAGTTTTGGAGCTTTGCCAAATTCATTTTTAAAATTGTGCTGCTTTTGATGAGAACATCACTAATGCATATCATGCCAAAAATGAAAAAAGAAAAAAAAAAAAAAAAAAAAAATTTTTTTTTACCTAGAGTAGCAAATTCAAGCATTACACCATTATGGTAAAGTCATTTATACCCCTGATTGAGTGATCCAGAGAACTCCAGTCCTCTACATCTTTCCTCCTTTTCTGAATCATATGATAAGAGATAGATGTTTCCCAAATCTTTTCCTGTGGAAAGGAAGAAAACTGATTAAAAATCCTGATTTTTCATAGATGATAATATAACACACTGGCCATATAATTTGGAGCATTATTTAAAAATAATGATATATAATAGACATATTTAAGTAATTAGAGCCAGAGTAGTCCAGTGATTTAAATTATGGGCTTTAGAATCAGACAATTGAATTCAAATCCTAAATAGTGGTAAGTTATTTAACTTCTCTAGAGACTTGCTTTCCTCATCTACCTAAGGTTTAAATTGCCTACTTTATCATTTGTATGGATTAAAAATATTATGTACAAATCATTTACATATTGCATCACTTAGGAGGTACCTAATAAATTGTGACTATTATTGCTAATAGGTTTTTCTGTTGTATATCTTGCATGCATATAGCAGTTTTTTCAAAGTGCTTTCATAGATCTTTTCTCTTCATGTTCCTTTTACAGGTGAAATATGGGCAGAGGGACACTAAAAGGGAGGGCTGCTGGCAATCATTCATTGCTATTGAAGGAAGCGAGGGTGAGCTTGAGAAAACACTGTACACTGAGGAATCTCAAGGACTCAGCTTCCTTCTGCACCCCTAGTCAAGATCTGAGAGGCAGAGCTTCTTTGAGAGCATCTGAGTGCTAGAAATTTATGAGGTTTTTATAAGATTACCCACTTAAAATAGATCATATTTAATCCCATTTAGGGTCTGGTTTAGATGAGCTTTTCTATATAACCATTGTGAATGAAAAGTACTATCAAAATTCTATCTTCCCCCTTACATTTGCACAAAATCAGCGGGAAAAAAAGATGCATTTACATTTTGCATCATTTATTTGATCTTCATTTTAGCCCAATAAGTTATATATTAAAAAATCTTCAGTGTGTCTAACTCGCTTACCTGCTAAATTAGCCAATTGCTTGCGATAGGCAACCTTTTTGGTAGGTGCCACTTAGGAGTAAGCTTAAACGGCCAACTGATGCTTTCAGTTCAAGCAGTGAACAATTGTATTTTTTTCAACATTGTAAAAAAAATTCATTTCCTATCTATTTGCGAAGAATGACTTGCCTAGATATTTTGTTTGTACCTCTACAGCATTCATCAATGTGCTCTGGTATGTATGCAAGTTAGCATAGAATAACAAAGGCAATAAAAAAAAAATAAACCTTGATTTGCTCATAATTAGGTTATTCTGGGACCAAGTAAGAGAATATGTCTTTTGGGGAGTGATGTGCAAAAAACATGCTATGTGCCTTAATTATTGTGTATTTAAAAGTAGAGTATTACTTTCTGGGACTTAATGTCCAGTAAAGATCCTTGTCTTTTGAGTCATAAGATTATATGAAAACTGACATCAGATGGAAAAGGCAGAGCGAATAATACATATTTTACAAGTTTGCAATATAGTATTGGAATTGCAATTGAATCTATAGATCATCTGCAATCATTTGTTTTGTGGATGACAATGTAATAAAAATACAATTTAAGGCCAATTCTTAAGTGGACAAAGCAATAACCATATTTCAATAAAAAACGAACACTTTTTAAAAAATTAATAAAAAGGTCACTTGGTACATGCATGAACATATATTTTTATATTTTGCATTTGCAAATAATGAAAGCTCACATGGGTTGTAATCATTGTTACTGGCTTTTAATATTGGGCAAAGCACAAATACAAAATGTACTTGAAGCTCAGCTTTAAGTAGATTATGAACATTTAATATAGAATGTTATCATAATATTCAGAGCACCAAATTGCAGACTTCTGTCACCCACTTTCAAGCATGCTTCTGAAGATCATAGTTAATTCTGCTGATTTATGGTAATGCTGCAGCATTATCGTCCACAGCATCAGAAACCACTAACAAGCTTAGTATAAGCTTGGGCTGAAATGGTTTGAGGTTTAAATTTCTGTAACGATTATAAAGTAGAAGGAGTAAAATCCCACTTCAGCATAAAAAAAAAAAAAAGTACTGCATTTCCACTCGGTATCACAACCATCCCCCACCTCCCAGTAGCCTTCCCCCACTGCATGAAGAAAAGTAACTTTTAATGGACTGGCATTTTAAATTTTCTACATAGTCTTTTCTAAGTGGTAGTATTTCTAATTCAAATATATAATGCTCACAGTTTTTCCTCGGTGAGAACTGCTCTAAAAGAGGTTTCTCCACTCCATCCTTCTAAAATGATTGCTCTTTTTAAAACAAATTCCCTTCTAGAAGTCCCTTTTTTGAACATTAATTTACATTACATTCACTTTTCTAGAAAATGGTTAGAAATCAGAACATTTTAATGGCCATTATCCTCATCTGGCCAAATGATTGTGTCGTACTTAATGTGTGGCCCTTAAGCAGATGAGGCCCACTTATTGTCTTCTTCCCCGCTGTTGAAGTCAAAAAAGTCTCCTGGCTTGAATCAGCATGGTTAAAAAAAAAAAAAAAAGGAGGGGGGAACTGTCTACCAAGACTGCTCCCCAAAAGATGAGTGCCTCCTTGTCCGTGAACACAATGAACAAACGCTGATGGAGGCAAAAGATTTGTGGCGTCTTCAAGATGAAAAATGCAATAACATCAACACCCACCATCCCTGCTGAGAGACAAAAGAGCAGCTACTCTGGTCACAAACTGATTTCCAAGAGAGTGAGCTAAAGGAACAATTCTGTGTCACACACTTGTGGCTGTTATCTCCTGCTTGGAATAGGACAGAAATAGATTCAACAAGAATTGGCTTCGTGTTTTCTACAAGAAAATCAATTCATGCCGCCCTTCAGATCTTTAACAAGTGTCTTTTTATGAAAAAGCAAACTCTTCCCTTTGGTTTTGGGGGAAATAGCCACAATTGAAAAATAAGGGAGTGGGGAAACATGTGTTCCACAAAGGTGCTAACAGTCTGGGGTGGAGTGGATTTTAGCCCGGGGCCATCCATGAATCCTTCCTGAAAGAATCAGAGATGGTCCAGCAGCATGTATCTCCCCAAACTCTAATTTAAAAATCAACCCCCAAATAAGCTGCCACTTAGGATACATGGATAACACATAGGTAAGGAAAAAAGAATAATAATGTATATTGATTTGTTGTTTATCTCTGCATTAAGTATTAAGGAATATTTCATGACACCCTTTCTTATTTGACATAAAAGATGACCAAATTTTAATATCTCTTTAGGGAAAATCTAGTTCAGAAAAAAACAACTGAGATTTCTAAAATTTTTCTCTCAGTCTATAAGGGTGAATGTTTTGTGGCTGGAGGAGGTGTCTCTTCAGAGTCTATGCAGAAAGCATTGAACTCTGGCGATGAGGACTAGCAGTTGATGGTATGAAGGAGAGTGAAAGAGTAGAAGGTTCAAGCACAGTCAGGTTGCTGAGGAACTAAGGAAGGAAGGAGCTGGAAGGGTTGTAGGGGTTTGGTACACAGATGGCAAGTGTACCTAGGGGAATGGAGCCTTCGTGAATCCAAATGGGCTTACCAAGACAGAGGAGTGAGGTCAGTCGGGAATTTCCAGTGTAAAGTGGGTGACAGGTCAAAACAAACAAACCAAAAAAACAAACCCACGAAGGAAAGTAACTCGTAATTTCAGTCCTTTTAGAACCCAGCGCTAAGCGAGGAAACCACAGGTCTCCGAAAGATTTGGGATGGTTCATCTTCTGAAGTTCAAACACTGACTCCTCACTACCGCTTTCTTTTCAGGATGTCATTCTCCCGCCTCCACACTCACTACCAAACAAACATAGAAATCTACTACTGTTCTCCCCATGCACTCCATTTTCTTCCAATCTGAGAGCCATTTGTGTGTATAATTGAAAATTAGCAGTGCAGCTGTTTGAAGAGAGTAATTTATCACAGCGCATTGTTCCTGTCTGACACTTTAGACCTGGCTCTAACAAGCCAGTGGTTACTGGGGGTTGAGCTACAGAAAGTGATTCGGCTGTAATGCTGCGTTTCCCCTGCTTTGTTGCTAATTGTAGCCTCTTTTTCTCCATTGAATTGGGAGTTGAGTAAAAGAGCTTGTTTGCTCTGTGCGGTGAGGCTGCCAGGGCCGCTTGGGCTATTATCACAAGATACTCTTGATCTTTTGAAAAGCAGGAAATAGAATTTTTCTCCAACAGGGAAAGTAATTTGCGATGCGTCCATTAGTTCTTCATTAAAGCAAGATTAAATTGCACGGCAAATCACATCTGTGTTTGGATGATTAAAGGGTGGCATTTTAGAGGCCAAAACTAATTACTAGTCAAAATGAATGGGAGTGAAAAAACAGTCATGTTTTTACATTAGATAGTGTGGCTTGTAATTAGATTCAAGCTAATTCCACTATTTCTTCTCTTTTAATGAGATGAGCCTGTCCTCATCTTTTTCTAGGCCATGCTAACAGCCCCAAATGTATAATTTTGATAATCCTAAGAGTTTACTTTATTGAAATTTCTTTGCTACCTGCCTCAAGTGACTGTTCTCTCCAGTGGTATTTCATTATACAGAAACACAAGCTACTCAGAAATGTAGTTTACAATATAAGTCATTCCTAGAGGAAAAAGAGTAATCTTAAATGAATATGTATAAATGTATATATTTAAGAATGTATATTTTTAAATGTTATTGAAATTAGCTATCTCCAGAAATTTGTGCTAAACAAATCCTTCTCAGTTGGGCAACTACAAGTATTTTTAGTAATGTGGAATAAGGAGTAAGGTATTTGCATGCAACAGAGTGTTGAAGTGTTCTAAATTCAGTGTGCATTGGGTGTTGGGTTTTTTTTTCCTTGCTTTGTGATATAATTTTTCCTCTTCTGGATGTTTTTACCTTTTCCTATGACTAATGCATGTTACGATGGATTCCCTTCTAGGTTCAACTTTTCTTTTTATTAAAAACACACATTAGGCCCGGCACGGTGGCTCACACCTGTAATCTCAGCACTTTGGCAGGCCGCAGTGGGGGTGGGGGGGTGGATCACAAGGTTAGGAGTTCAAGACAAGCCTGGCCAAGAGGGTGAAACCCCATCTCTACTAAAAGTACAGAATTTAGTCGGGCATGGTGGCAGGAGCCTGTAATCCCAGCTACTCGGGAGGCTGAGGCAGGAGAATTGCTTGAACCAGGGCAGCAAATGTTACAGCGAGCCAAGATCGGACCACTGCCACTCCAACCTTGGTGACAGAGTGAGCTTCGTCTCAAAACAAACAAAAAACACCACCACCAACAAAACACATTAGAAATTAAAAGCATTGCACTAAGAAAAAGAAACATAAAATCTGAGAGTCTTTAAGGAATCCTTCTGTTATTCCTCAAAAGTAGATTAAATTTGCTCTCTGAAGTTTTCAGTTTTTGATGGTGGGAAATGGTAATTTCTGAAGAAAACCACAGATCATATTTAGATAAGTCAAGAAGGAAAAAGAGGAGTAAATAGGTATTTACTCTGAACTAGGTGCTCTTTGACATACTGACTTATCAGAAACACCTTAAAAGGACCAGAATCCATTTGGCTTTCAGGACTCGGTATTTGAATACACCAGGTTTACTGATGTTGGTAAAGTAGACAACACAGTTTTGCCTTTCAAGAAATTAACTGGACTTTGACATCAGAATTCCCAAATCCTGAGATCATGCCACTACACTCCAGCCTGAGTGACAGAGCAAGACTACGTCTCAAAACAAAACAAAACAAAATTCCCAAATCTCTCATAATGAAGGCATTATTTTAATAATACTCTGTGGAAAATTTTCCATTGCATCTCCAAAGATTGCACTTTCTTCCTCAGTGTATTTCCAGAGCCTCACATCCTTTATGCCAATAAGATAAATAAGTAATTGAACACAAAAGATAAATAAATGAATGATTAGGGAAAGCAATTTTTACAAATCACATTTTCCTTAGTACTTTTTCAGTGAAATTTATGAAACGTGGGCTCTTCTTCCTATAGTAATATTATAACATGCATATTAATATAGGAAGAAAATCATTGTATACAGCATTTTAAAACAAGTGGTTTACATGTGATGCCAAAACTGAAATAAGAACAGGAACATGATTCCTGAGATCTAGAAACTGTACCAAATACATGGGTTTTAGATTAACCATTTATTTGTCCCTTTACTCACTTTTTCATTCATTCAATTTTTAGATGAATTTTATTAGTTTAATTCCATTCTTTAACTTTTCATGCTACAGTTTACATACAACCAACACTTTTTTCATGATTTTTCCTAAGACAATAATAATTCCTATCCCCGTTCCTGTTTGGCATCTTTTTTCCTATGTCAGTTCCCCGTTCCTAATCTGCATCTTGTCAAAAGTGCCACAATGACACAGACAGACATTCAAGGCCTTTTCTGGTACAAAGCAGGAGATGTGCACAGCAACAAATAGAGGCAGTCACAATGGGACGTTTCTATACTGGTTTTCATGTGTGTGGTTCTTTGACTGCACTGCAGGTAACTAGAGATCATTTCATTTGATAACAGTACAAGAAAATGGTTAAACCAAAGTTTGTGTTCCCTGGTTCCACATGAACCATTGTTGCTCTTACTAGCCATCTCAGGAGAGGGTTCTGAGTTTGAATGGTTTCTCAGCCAAGTGTCATTAGAAAGGCATTTGTAGTCACCAGCCTTCACTAGACCTATGGAGTGCTCCTTTTCCGGGCACTTCGGGGTAGTGCATAAGTAACACAAGAGGCATGTTTCTTACTTTTAAAGAATCTGAACTAAGGATCTTTGTTAGTGATTTTAAAAAGAACCTACCGGCCGGTGTGGCAGTTCATGCCTATAATCCCAGCACTTTGGGAGGCCGAGGCAGGTGGATCACGAGGTCAAGAGATTGAGACCATCCTGGCCAACATGGCGAAACCTCGTCTCTACTAAAAATACAAAAATTAACTGGGCGTGGTAGCACATGTCTGTAGTCCCAGCTACTCGGGAGGCAGAGGAAGGAAAATCACTTGAACCCAGGAGGCGGAGTTTGCAGTGAGCCGAGATCACACCACTGCACTCCAGCCTGGGCAACAGAGCGAGACTGTGTCTCAAAAAGAACCTACCACTTACTACACATAATATTAAAGTCGCTTTATTATGATTAAGATCTTTGAAAGCTATGAAGTGACAATAACACTTGTCATTCTACAAACATTCTACAAATATTTATTGAGGGTCTACTGGGTGCCAGGAACTGTTCTAGGTGCTGGGGATATAGCAGTGCATAAAACAAAGTTCTTCCCTCATTGAGCCTATAAAACATAGAAACAAGTAGCAATAATAACTTTAACATTGTTTTAATTAAGGATTAAGAGGTCTGTAAAACACAATATACGGGAGGAACATTATGTGGCTTATTAAGCATGCCACACCCATCATCACTTCTTTATGAAGAAGTCCAATTCAGATGCAAAAATCATTACAGAGGTGTGGCTTTGTTTTCATCACTGCTGCTCACTTCAACTCACCTGGGAGACAGGGACAATGACTGAATGAACTGTGAAGAGGGTGGAAGGCCAATTATCCTTGCGTTGGGTAGCAACAGGTTGAAGGGAAGACCAAATCACCCTACTCCTTGCTGCCATTAACTCTCTCCTCAGGGATTGAAGGCTGGTTGGGAAAGACAGATCTCGGTAAAGGGTCAAATGGGAACTAGGCACAAGTCAGAACTTAACTATGTATTTTTAATAAGGCCCAGCAAGTTTCCCTGAGGTCAAACAATTTGGCAGAGTTCCAGAATCCTTTCTGTGTTTCTGTGTTTATTCCAAGCTGTGGGACTAAAGCACTCCCTGCCAGTCCTCCTCTGCAGCTCATCTTGGACGATACAGAATGGCTGCCAGGAAAATTCATCCTAAAGCTTTCTGTGCTGTGTTCTTTCTAACTACCTGCTTCCAAAGGAGAACTATCTGTTAGTTCTCAAGCACAAGTACCACTTAAGATCCTGAAGCCCATTTGGATGTGATTATTTTCCAGTTATTAGCTTAATCAGAAGAACTATGAGCACAAATAACTGCTCTGTGTATCCTCAGAGAACAAAAGGATATAAGCATTAAATTGTGGCATAAGTAACTTGTTTTTAGAAATATTTTTAAAATGTAATTATTACAATGCCTGGCTACAGTGGACTGTGGGGAGGGGTTGAACTCAGTAAACACTGTGACAAGGACTGCATCTCTCAACTTGAACCCCAGATTGTTTGATTAGACACAAAGTCCACAGGCTAGGATGAAAAACTTTCTGAACCAATACTCAAATTATTTCTTTTATTTTTTAATTTTCCTTTTATTTACTAGTCTCTCAAGGAGTGGAGGAAGTAAGGAAAGGAAATGACAAAGATAATATCCAGGCAAGGACGAGAGTCTTCCTGTACTAACTATGGTCTAGGCAAAACTTTTTCACCAGTGAAACTATTGGCAAGTCTCAAGGAAAAGATATTAATGTGACTTTCCAAGGCCAACCTGCTAGGGTACATACTGGGCAGGGAGAGGGAAGGAGGTTTAAATGTATGGAATTACTGTTAAAGGAATGGAAGCCAAAAGTGCTTCAGCCACCCTAGCATCAGTTACACTATCTTATACTTTGGACCAAAAAAATATTAACTGTATACATACAACCAGATAGAGTTAAGAATGTGTGTGTGTATATATAATATACAGTTATATATAGAAATATGTGTGTGTGTATGTGTATGCATGTGTAAAACGCTGTATCTAGGATTAAAGACAGATATAAATCTAGATATACAGTATAGATCTAGCTGTGCACATTGACCTAGTGGTGGGGAGGGGAGCAAATATGGAAGACATTCTAGGGTTTTTATTTTAACATTTTGGCTTGTATTAATAGCCTACAATGTCTATGCTTTACTTTTTCTTCTTTAAGAGCAGAAGGAAGGTGGTTTGTCTCTCAGACCACACTAAAGAATTGGAGAGCATCCTGTGTACCAAGCTTTTGGTGGTAGTGGACTTGGGAAAAGTCCACCAAAAGCTCTCAGGAAACAATCTCTTCCTCCTATATACCCCGCCTCTTTCCCCGCTTCTGTAGGCCTAACCCAGAGTTAGACTCTGGAGACAGACCTGGCTGGAGCCTGAAACAGGGTTCCCACTGCTTCCACTGTGCAGAACAAAAAGGGCACTGCAGGGACACTCAGTGATGCCAGAGGAATTCACCAAACCCACCAAAAGCTGCCCTGACCTTCTCTTAACAAACAGTCTGGAGTGAGCAATATCCCTGTCTTCAAAATAACTTTTAAAATGCGTAACAGAAAGAAGGCAAGTGTGCCCAGAATAAAAACCAGCTAAAGGAGAAATGACATAGCACTGGCTCAAACATTGTGTGAACCAGTTGCAGAAAGAGAATTCCAATATATTTCTCATGTATTTCACACACATTAAAAGGAGGGCTGGAAGGACATTACACAGATTATAAATTCCACTTGTCATTGGTATATATAAGTGAGAAATAAATAGTTGTGTCAGCATTTTTGTCCATGAATACAAAAAAAAGGGTTTCAATCCTTTGATCTCTAATTCTCACAACTCTCTGTTGAGCAGCTGAGAGAGCTGTTAAGAGAAGTAAAAGCAACTTTTTCAAGTCACATACAGTTCAACTAGTTTAAAACAAAAGTCTATCAAACACAAATCCCATACACATTCTCCTCAACACACAATTTCTCCAAAAGGAAGCTACTGCTTTATGTAAATAAAGTGAAAATTATGATGATGAGGCAATTAAATGTAATTTTGGCTATTATTTATAGCTAAACAGAGTAACTTCCAGAGTAGCTCAAGTTTTGTCCTCTGTGGCAGAGATACAGAGCAGAACTGAAGCAAGACTCTACATGGAGACTGGGGAAAAGTAATGTTCAGCAACCTTACAAAGTGTAAGATAGAAAATAAAGCAAATTATTTTGTTAAAAAAACACAAAATTATCTATATTCCCACATTCAGAAATAACTACTCTTTACATTTTGATTTATTTCCTTCTAGCTTTTTAAAATGTGAATGTTTTCTTTGTTCGCAATTAGGCTCTTACTATACTAACTGATTTTTTTGTTTGCTTTAAAAATTTTAAAGATAACACAGGCAAAAACGGTGAAAAACTAAATGCTTTCAACAAATGATAGTACTCATTTATAAATAATAAAATAGATCTGTATGAAGTGACTTGTAAAGTTGTCTAGGACATGGAGTGAAGTGGAAAAAGCAAAATACTGACAACATGGAGTGTATGATCTCATTAAAACAAAAAGAAAGTCTATGTGGCTATGTGCATGCATGTATATGTGTACATGTATTACCCTCTCCCCATATATGTTTGTGTGATCATAGAAAGAAAGACTAGAACATTGGTTGTCTCTGTTATAGTAAGTTTATGTGCTATGAAATGAATGCATATGCCCACCATAAAATTCATTTGTTGAGACCCTAACTCCAGTGTGGTCATATTTGGAGTAAGAAAATAATTAAGTTTAAATGACGTCATAAGTGTGGGGTCCTGATTTGATAGGATTAGTGTCCTCATAAGAAGAGAAACCAGAGAACTCGCCCTTTTCCTCTCTCCTTGTGCGTATACCAAGGAAGTATTCTGTGAAAACACACAGAAAAGGCAGCCATTGACAAGTCAGGAAGAAAGCCCTCATCAGAAATTGAGCGCTGCCAGAACCTTGATCTTGGACTGTCTAACTTCTAGACCTGTGAGAAAATAAATTTCTGTTGTTTAAGCCACCCAGTCTATAGAATTTTGTTAAACAGCTCAAACAGACTAAGACAACATATTTCCTTTGAAATACAAAAATAAAGAACAACTATTTTTTAAAAACAATCCAGACATTTTGGGGGAAAAAATGAAAAATCTTACCCTAAATTTCGCTCTTCTAGGATCAGTCACTGTTAACAGGTACAGAACCTCCTAGTCTTTCCTCTGTGTATACAAACATATTTTTTTTTTATCACCATGAGATCATACTCTTCATACCATTTTAACATTTGCTGTAAGAAAAAAAAAATTATCACAACTTTCCATTCTTTTAATATTCTTGTCTAACATTATTTTATATGTTCTATATACAGAGAAGCATATAGAATAGTGCTTTGGCTTGAATGTGTCCCCAAAACAGTGTGTGTTGGAAATTTAATCCCCAAGTGCAACATCGAGAGGTGAGGCCTAATGGAAACTATTTAAGTCATGAGAGCTCCACACTCATGAATGGATTAATGCCAATTATAAAATAGCTTGAGGCTGCGGGTTCAATCTCTTGCTCTTTCTCATCCTCTTTTCACCCTTCATCCATGGGCTGATGCAGCAAGAAGACTCTTGCCAAAAGCAGACCCTTCAATCATGGACCTCCCATGAGCCACTAAATTTCTGTTCATTATGGATTATCCAGTCTCGGGTATTCTGTTATAGCAACACAAAGTGGACTAAGACAGATGGATATACTATAGCTTATTTTAAAAAGAAAGAAGAGACTATTATTTTGCTGGTCACAACAGTTCTATTTCCCACCGTCCTGCAACTTTTCTAGACCTTACCCTGATCTCCCTCCCTCTAAGTGACCAGTGATAAGCTATAGGACAATGTCATAAGCAGTCACCAAAAGAAAATCATTCACTCTATGAATCTTCTTTTTTTTTTTTTTTCTTTTTTTTGAGACGGAGTCTCGCTCTGTCACCCAGGCTAGAGTGCAGTGGCCAGATCTCAGCTCACTGCAAGCTCCACCTCCCGGGTTTACGCCATTCTCCTGCCTCAGCCTCCCGAGTAGCTGGGACTCTAGGCGCCCACCACCTCGCCCGGCTAGTTTTTGTATTTTTTAGTAGAGATGGGGGTTTCACTGTATTAGCCAGGATGGTCTCGAACTCCTAACCTCGTGATCCGCCCATCTTGGCCTCCCAAAGTGGAATCTTCTTGATAACATGCTAGTGGTTGCAGATCTCTTTCATAGAATATCCTTCTATACATTTGTCAAACAAAAACAAATCTGGACTTAGTAAGAAGAGACTTTATTCAAAAAGATTATTGTAAGGGGAGATTACTCTAAGGAAACTATTGCAATAGGGGGAGGAGGACTATTTTAACAGGAAGAATGCTCTGACCACGAGATCTGCAAGCATCTCAAAAGTTAGGCAAAAAAAAAAAAAAAAAGATTTTTTTCTTTTTCAGAGAGGAGTAAACAAAGCTAGGAAGAGCCAGGTGTGGGAAAGTAGAATAAAAGATGGTGCGATCAGATAGTATATGAGAGAATGTCTGACCTCGAGATCAGCTTATTCTAAAGGGGCATTGTATTCTAGCCCAGGCTGAGGGTGGGGCCAAAGTTCAGGGTCCTGGAGGAAGGAAAGAAGCTTAACCAAAGTTTGAATACCAAGAATTTTGTTCCAGTTGATCAATGGGACAAGCAGTTTAGCTAATCATTTATGAGGCTAAAAAAAGAAATTTTGAGGATCTATGTCAGGCCTTGTTATAAGTAAACAAAGGAGGCATCTGTAAGTCTTTTTATATTATTATTATTATTTTAAACAGAGCCTCGCTCTGTCACCCAGGCTGGAGCGCTGTGGTACAATCTCAGCTTACTGCAACCTCCAACTCCCTGGTTCAAGCAATTCTTGTGCCTCAGCCTCCCATGTAGCTGGGATTACAGGCACACACCACCACACCCAGCTCACTTTTGTATTTTTAGTAGAGACGAGGTTTCACCATGTTGGCCAGCCTGGTCTCGAACTCCTGACCTCAAATGATCCACCCACCTCAGCCTCCCAAAGTGCTGAGATTATAGGCGTGAGCCACCATGCCTGGCCTCTGTAAGTCTTATTAAGTCATTTTCCAGAACACAAAGAGTGGGGGGATTTCTTACCCTTTACTGTTTTTCTGGCTCAGGTGAAATTAAACATTGTGAAATTTTGCAAATAAGGTTAAAGTTAGTTACTGGGTACCCTCAGTATTGTGTTGGGCATATTCCATAAATATGTTATAACAATCCCATAAACTACATGCTATAGTCAGTCCTCATTTTCATAAATAGAAACTAGCTCAAGGAGGTAACATTCTCAATGTCACAAGACTAATGAGTGAACACAGAATTTACTGAAACTCAATTATCTGTAATTCACTCAGTTCTCAACACTGTACTGCTTTCATGAAAGTTACATGGAAAATATTTGTAACTGGAAAGTTAGGTTCCTTGGTGATCTTTAAAGAGTGAATGTAAACAATCAAATTATCTTGGAGTTTATATAGTCTAAGTGGAAGGTGACTTGGAGAAATGAAACTTATGTGATAGAAAAAAATACAGATTTTCACATCAAACTACCTGGCTCTGAGTCCTAGCTGCATCATTTCCTGAGGAAGAAATTTTGGGTGAGTTACTTAATTTAGTTGAGTCTCAGCTTCTCCACCTTTGTGGGGAAGAAGTTATAACAATATCTGCCTCACAGGAGCGTTTCAAGGTTTCTCTAATTTGTTCAGGTATATTTCCTGCTTTGCAAATTACAAAACACCAGTACAAAATTAGTGAGTTACCCTGTATTTTCCTTCCTGATTATTGACCAACCAAACTTCAGGGGGTGCTATTAACAAGATTAAAGCTCATCGAAGTTAGCTAGAATGTTCTATAGAATTGTTGACATGTTAAGTTGAAGCTGTTATTTACTTCTGCAGATGAATATGTAGAACATTTCTAACAGGAGAATGATCCAGGGCTAATAATTTAAACCTGACAGGGTCACCTGAAATTGCGGTGCTTCATATGCAGAAGATGTGTGAAACAATTGGATAAAAAGAAACAGGGAAGCTTACAGAACACTTAACCAATAACACTGTGTATAAAAGCTAGGAGTGCTTTACTGAGATAGTGAAAAGATATGCCTCTAGTCATAATATAGCAATGCACTCAACCCTCATTACACAGTGCTGCCTACAAATGTTGTTAGAGTTTATTCTAACTCTGTTTCCATTATAATAAAGCCCCACTTTTGAGGATTTGTAATTCAGCCAAAATAATTTGCTACAGGAGTGTTTCAAAAGACCTTTTTTATAACACTTTGAATAAACGCCAACATTAGAAATTCTAAACAATAAAGACCCTGCCACTTCTAAAACAGTTGTTGATGGATGAGTGTTAAATTTTTGGTCACGTGGGCTTTATTTCTATTATATGAAGTTCTTCTAGATCACATCTTACTTTAGTTAATAGGCACTAATAGGAAATGGAGGGCTTCAAAACAGGTTTCTTTGGTACACTTTTTATTAAGAGAATGAACAAAAAAGGCATTTGAATATAAAGAAAAAAAGCATGTTTGCTAGGAAGTCAATCTAGTCCTGAAAATTTAGATTTACAAAATATGAAAATTTTACTTTGCCTAAACCATATAATAAAAGCCATGTGCCTAGGGAAGTTCATTAAATTTTTTAAAGTACTAAGGGAATGATGGGAAATACTGTAATAGATCACTTAATCCAGGATTTTCAAACTTTGTTACTAGGAACATCAGATGTTAACAGTTGGCGCACGCCCAAACAAAACAAACTAAAGAAAATAAACAGGCCAGGCGCAGTGGCTCACGTCTATAATCCCAGCACTTTGGAAGGCCAAGGTAGAAGGATCACTTGAGGTCAGGAGTTCGAGACCAGCCTGGCCAACATGGCAAACCGTGTGTCTACTGAAAATAACAAAAATTGGCCAGCCATGATGACACGCACCTGTAAGCCTAGCTACTCAGGAGGCTGAGGCAGGAGAATCACCTGAACCCAGGAGGCAGAGATGGCAATGAGCCGAGATCGTGCCATTGCACTCTAGCGTGGGTGACAGAGTGAGACCCTGACTCAAAAAAATAAATAAACGAATAAACAATAAACAATGAAATGAATTCTCTTAGTTATATAAATTTGGCTGCAAAAAAATAAGCCCTCCTTGGAAAGCCAGAGAGCAATAGCATATTGAAAAGTTAGAGAGCATCAGCATATTAAAAATCCTGAGAAATACATTTAACCCTGTTTAATATGTTTAAATCAGTATTTCCCACATTCATTTTTACTATATGGCCTTTTTTTTTTTTTTTTTTTTTTTTTTTTGCAATCAACCACTGTTAATCACCAAACATCAAGAATCAGTAATTTAATCTAAAGAGTAAAGATTCTCTTTGACTGCTGAGAGATCATTCACTGCATCAGAATCCCCTGTTAACAATACAAATTCCAGGACCCCAACCCCAGACTCACTCACTCAGCCTAAGGAGTAAGAGCCCATTCTGCATAGTGACACTCTCCCCATCCCTGGGATTGTTATGCACATGAAGCATGGCAGCCACTGACCTGTTATCCAATAGGATATCCCAAGGGTGTAAAATTGGTGGGTGCTGTTTTCTGGGATAGAATGGACACATTTTTTAAAGATAAAAATATCTTTTACTAGGAGTCATTCTGTAGAGGACATATAGTCAAGTAAGTGTAACACAAAAGATGTTCTGCAAAGTGACTTTACAGAAACATAGAAAGTCCTCTGGTTGAAAAATCTCTTGTCATCAGTCATGACAGTCAAAGTTTCAATATCAGAAATTCCGTTGTTCTTGGAAGTAAAAATTGAAATAACTTTTCTCAAAAGCTATTTTAAATTAGATGGCAAGAGACTCAAAAATATAAAATGGCTTTAACTTAGTAATTCTACTTCTGGGAAAAAAAACACTTAAATTCAGAAAAAACCTTTTTGTACAAAGAAGTTAATTGTAAACTTATAATAGGGAACCTAAACCTCTGAAAGTGTGTAATAAATTAGTGTATATTCATATAATGTAGTATTAGGTATTTATACTAAAATTTATAACAGCACAAAAAACACATTGTAATGCTAATTTTAAAAGCAAAAATAGTAGTCATGAATAGGAATTAGGGAGAGGAGAAAAGGAGGCAAATCGCCTTTTAGTTTTAACTTTTAAACTGTTAGGATTTTTTATTACAAACAACATACATCATTTTGACAATTTTTTAAAAAGTGAGATTAAAAACAGTCTTAAGAATATAAAAAAATACACCAAAACTTAATAGTGCTTATATGTAAGGAATAAGATTTGGGGTAATTTTAATATTTGTTTTCAATCTTATGTTTTCCAAATTCTTTCTTATAAATGTGTACTCCTCATATAAATATAATCTGAGCATTATTCTTTTAAAATTCTACCAGTTTGAGATAGATTACATTACAAATGGGACTAGAAATTGGCAAAACACTTTCTGAAGACATCTGACATGAAAATAAATTCCTTTCATAAATATAAAACATAACATAAATCATAAATATAAACATAAATCATATACATAAAATAAATTTCATTTTGAAAAATTTACCAGGAAGTGTTCAGCAGAGAAGTAACCTTATCTAGGCCAGGCATGGTGGCTCAAGCCTATAATCCTAGCACTTTGGGAAACTGAGGTGGGCAGATCACTTGAGGCCAGGAGTTCAAGACCAGCCTAGCCAATATGGCAAAACCCCATCTCTACCAAAAACACACACAAAAAAAAAATTAGCCGAGCTTGGTGGCATAGGCATGTAATCCCACCTACTCAGGAGGCTGAGGCAGGAGAATTGCTTCAACCCAGGACACAAAGGTTGCAGTGAGCCCAAATGGCGCCACTGCACTCCAGCCTGGGCAACAGTGTGAGCCTCTATCTCAAAAAAAAAAAAAGTAATTTAAAAAAGAGTGAAAAAAGAAGTAGCCTTATTTAGTGCACTGTGCAATAATTAGCCCTCTAAAAGAATGAACACTGTTTGGAATCTCTTCCAGAAAACTGTAAATGGAAAATTGGATGCAATTCCTAAAACTTGAGAGAAGGAGGGACCATGAGAACCGGGTCTTGTACCTGTGAGGAGAATGCACAGGGCAGTAGATGCTGTTATCTCTGAGAGTCTGCATTAGGGCTGATTCCAGAAAAGCTGCATACTAGGGCTTGACGTGGTGGCTCACGCTTGCAATCCCAGCACTTTGGGAGGCCAAGACTGGTGGATCACTTGAACTCAGGAAGTTCGAGACCAGCCTTGCCAACATGGTGAAACCCCGTCTCTTTCAAAAATACAAAAAATTAGCTGGGCATGGTGGTGGGTGCCTGTAAACCCAGCTACTTGGGAGGCTGAGGCAGGAGAATTGCTTGAACCCGGGAGGCGAAGGTTACAGTAAGTCAAGATCGTGCCACTGCACTCCAGCCTGGGTGACAGAGTGAGAGGAAGAAAGGAAAGAAAGAAGGAAGAAGGAAGGAAGGAGGGAGGGAGAGAGGGAGGGAGGGAGGGAAGGAAGGAAGGAAGGAAGGAAGGAAGGAAGGAAGGAAGGGGAAGGGGAAGGAAAGAAAGAAAGAAGGAAAGGAAAGGAAAAGAAAGG
>NC_045435.1:106084463-106114238 GCF_002776525.5 Piliocolobus tephrosceles | reverse complement strand
GAGGGAGAGAGGGAGGGAGGGAGGGAGGGAAGGAAGGAAGGAAGGAAGGAAGGAAGGAAGGAAGGAAGGAAGGAAGGAGAAGGGGAAGGAAAGAAAGAAAGAAGGAAAGGAAAGGAAAAGAAAGGAAGGAAGAGAAAGAAAGGAAAAGAAAGAAAGAATGAGGGAGGGAAGGAAGGAAGGAAGGAAGGAAGGAAGGAAGGAAGGAAGGAAGGAAGGAAGGAAGGAAGGAAGAAGGGAGGGAAGAAATTAGGGTCAAAAGGCTTTTTTTTTTTTTTTTTTTTTTTTTTTAACTGCTGCTGAAACCAACTGACAGGAATAGGAAGCAAAGGCAGAACAGAGAGCAAACCAAGAAAGGTCAAGTCCCATCTTCCTCCTCCAGTTTTCCTATCTCCCGCTAGCACTGCCTACTGGCAGAGCCTAACAGGAAAGCATTTGATCCAGCAGAAATGTAACTGCAGAGTCTTCAGCCCTAGTATCACAAAACAAAGAAGGGAAGGTTTGGAGCTGAATGACAACAGCTTAACAGTAAGCATGCACAACATGTTATATAAAACAGGCAACTTGAAAATGATTCAAAAACCCAACTGTGTCAACCTTTTGTCTTAGGAGTCCAATAATGGAGAAATCTTTCCCTAGCTTTCTACAGTCTTCCCTGTATTTAACACACAATGAAACAATCTGATAGTTTCCAAAAAATATTTGATGTCTTAACCACTTGTCAAAAAGTAAAAAGAGGTAAAATTAATTTCAATAATATATATCATTTAACCCAAATATATAAAATACTGCAATTTTGATATATGATCAATATAAAAAATGAGATATTTTACACTTTTTCCTTGTACTAAATTTTTGAATTCAGTGTATTTTACACTTATGCCACTTCTAATTTGTTCTAGCCATATTTCCAGTTCTCCATGTCACATGTAGCTTGTGACTAACTTACTAGACAACCTAGTACTAAAGGATGAGTTTCATCCAACCAAGAGATGACTGAAAAAATATCAGCAAAAACTGAGTGCCTGTGTGTGTGTGTGTGTGTGTGTGTGTATGTATAATTATGGTGTATTACAAACAAAAAATGAGGACAAAGGAGGAATAATGTACAAAGACTATATATTGTGAAAATATTTAATTATTACAAAAATGGGAGAAAAAGAGAGGGAAAGAGAAAAAATTTCTATGTAGAAGGGTCTTTTGATCTCAGCTTTAACATTGTATGTCAGATAATTCTTTGTTTTGAGAGTTGTCCTGTTTATTATAAGATATTTAGGAGCATCTCCAACCTCTACCCACTAGATGCTAGTAATATCCCCTCAGTGTGACTATCAAAAATGTCTACATTGCCAAATGCTTCCTATGGGGCAAAATCACCCCAGTTGAGAATCTCTGTTGTATAGGTAATAGGTAAAAGAGTTAAAGGAGACTATTAAAACCTAATAAATCAGATAGTAAAAAAATTACATGCGGAAATAGAGGTGAATAGGTACTGTAACAGATAGTACAAAGTACAAAGGTAATCACCAAAACAAAAATAAATATCTTCATAAATACTGAAAGTAAATATAAAGGAGCAAAGAACACACATCTCATAGAGAAACAAAGCAAACATTGTACGACACAAATAATTGTGTATATATTATATCAAAATTGAAAGCAAACATACCAGTCACGTCAATAAATGTAAATAGGCTGAACTCCCCTACTAAAAGAAAAATATTTTCAATTTGGCTCACAAAGCAATTGCTATATATAAAAATCACATTAAGACAAAATGATTCAGAACTAATAAAAGGATGGATAAATGTACCAGGCAAATGGAAACAATAAGAAATCTATAGTAGCAACTATGATATCAGCACTCAAGCCAAGAAAGCAGTATACATAACAAAGAAGAGAATATTTACATGCTAAAAGCCAAAATTCGCAAGAATATATGTTATAAATTTCTTATAATTTGTATTTCTTATAACCAAATAATATAGCAATCACTTTTATAAAGCAAAAGCTATAGAGATGCAATGAGACAGAGATTAAAACACTAATAATAGAAGACTAACAACTATTATCAACATAAGGCACATCAAGTACTGTCCTATCAGTATGGGTATAAAAGACCTAAACAACACAGTCAATAAGTTTGGTCTGACGGCTATATATCAAAATTTGTGCACTGATTAGAGAGAATAGCATTTTTTCAAGTGCTTATTAAACCCTACAAAATTAATTAAATATTAAGCCACAAAGAAAACATCAGTAGCTTCTTTTTTTTTTTTTTTTTTTTGAGACAGAGTCTTGCTCTGTCACCCAGGCTGGAGTTCAGTGGCTGGATCTCAGCTCACTACAAGCTCCGCTTCCCAGGTTTATGCCATTCTCCTGCCTCAGCCTCCCAAGTAGCTGGGACTACAGGCGCCCGCCACCTTGCCCAGCTAGATTTTTTTTGTATTTTTTAGTAGAGATGGCGTTTCACCATGTTAGCCAGGATGGTCTCGATCTTCTGACCTCATGATCCACCCGTCTCGGCCTCCCAAAGTGCTGGGATTACAGACTTGAGCCACTGCACCCGGCCAATATCCTGCTTTTGTTTCAATGTCTCAGATCAAAAAGATCTTCAAGTCTAAGGTTGCTGAATTAGCCTGGCATTTTTAGCATGCATAATTTTGAAGAGAATGACCATTTTGAAAAGCTATAGTCTTTTATCCCCTTTTATATCAGGCTTATTTTATCAGAGAAATAAAAGTAGAGAAGTTTTACTCATTTCAGGGAATGCCTTAATAGTATTCTAATGTCTATTGTGATGATAAAAATGAAAAATCAGAGATAGGAGGAATTGCTAAGAGTGTTAACTACAGTGAAGACTGTTGAGACAAAGTGTACCTGCAACAGATTTTGTTTTCAATTTTAGTTATTTTTCTTTTTTCCTCCTCACATTCACTTCATTTCTGGAAAGCAAGTCCTCTCCAAATCTGCTTGACACCAAGTCTTGAATACAGAATTACTTTCTTCTGTTTTATTAAAATAATGTTAGCACCTTTAATGCTAAAGTTTTTTTCTTGCTTCATTTGTAAACATAAATACATAAAGTTATGTGTAATTGTATTAGTCCGTTTTCATGCTGCCGATAAAGACACACCTGAGACTGGACAATTTACAAAAGAAAGAGGTTTAATTGGACTTACAGTTCCACATGGCTGGGGGAGCCTCACAATCATGGCAGAAGGTGAGGAGAAGCAAGTCACATCTTACATGGATGGCTGCAGGCAAAGAGAGAGCTTGTGTAGGAAAACTCCTGCTTATAATAACCATCAGATCTTGTGAGACTTACTGTCATGAGAACAGCATGGGAAAAACCTGCCCTCATGATTCAATTACCTCCCACCAGGTACCTCCCACAACACATGGGAATTCAAGATGAGATTTGGGTGGGGACACAGCCAAATCATATCAGTAACTTTAATAAATTTGCAATTAATGTTTAGGCAAACTATACTTTTAATATTTCAAAATAAATATTTTTATTAACTCTAGTTTTGTACAAAATGATTACAAAGATATATACTAGATTATATAATTATATATAATACATAATAAATATATACTAGATAACATATATCTAGTATATTATAAAACACACAGTTATATATTCTTTTGAAACATGTGTTATATAACTTCAATTATATCTACACTTTTCCTTTTTTATTTTGATGGAGGGTAAATCTTTCTTTTGATATTTATTGTCCAAAGGATATTATATTGTTTTACATTCTCAACCTTCTGAACCTCACCCCACTCTACCTTTTTCTCTCCAAATAGCCACATTGTCTTTGGATACATCAAAGAAATCTGGATATAGCATAAAGCTGATAGATGAGGAACATAAATGAGAGGCTCCAGAAACATGGCACCATAAGATTAACACAGGGACCACCACTGACCCTCAAAAATAAGACTTCCTTTTTAAATTAAGATTTCCATAACAATTATTATGTTATAAATAATTATATCAAAAGCCATTTGAATTATTTTACTTATTTCTTTCTTAATCCAATTTAATTTCATAACTCAATTACTTTAGAATGCTGATACTAGGAATTTGCAGTTGAAGAGATAGCACATTTCACCAAAAACAATCTGAGGCTTGTAGTTTTTTACAAGCAAAGTTTTTGCATGAAATTTTATTAGTTCATTTTGTTGAAGGTACCTTCTTGAATTTCAGGGGCCATTGGTCATGTGACAGAAAAATCTTTGACCATTGTGTTGTAGTCTTCAGGAACAAATTATTTTATGTTTTTGTTAAGTGTACTTATTGCTAAGCGACGTGATTTTTTTTTTTCTTTCCAACTTTTATTTTAGGTTCTAGGGTACACGTGCAGATTTGTTATATGAGTAACTTGCATGTCTCTGGTCTAGTGTACAAATTACATTGTCACCCAGGTAGTGAGCACAATACCAAATAGGTAGCTTTTCAATTCTCTTCCATCTCCCACCCACCACCCTCAGGTAGGCTCTGGTGTCTACTGTTCCTTTCTTTGTGACCATGTGCACTCAATGTTTAGGTCCCACTAATAAGTGAGCACATGGAGTATTTGGTTTTCTGTTCTTGCATTAATTTTTTTTAACTGTATCGTAGAGTGGAAAACATGTTTATTAACATTCAAACTCCCTCATACAAGGCCATATAAAAATTGTATAAGTATTTTGATTATACATTAGTCTACATTTTCTACATAATTACAATGATGTATAATATAATATAGCTTTTCATAATACATTGTTTCAAGACATCATTAGTTCTGTTAAACATAAGTCACTTACTTTCAAATCCAATACTTGAATAATTTCCTCTGTGCATAGTTTAGCAGGGCTAATTAGCATAAGATGCCATTTATTAAGAGCTACATGATCTGAGCGTTAACAGTTGCTGAAGTTTGGTATTTTTATGCAGCATTTTCTTTTTGCTTTGATAACAATACCACAAAACTCTTAAGGATACTGAAATTTAGTAAGTTAAGTTCAGAGACATTACTTTAGCTATTGAATCAAATCTCCACATAGCACTATAGTAATTAAAACGTTAAAAAAAAAAAAAAAGTGTTGAAATCTGCACTGGTATAGACTGCTCCTGTCAGGATAAGACTCTTTGGAACAGAAAGGGAAAAGACTGCTTTGAGCTTCTTTGTGCTGATAGGAGGAAAGGCACTGAATTACCTTGTTGCCTCTCACTAATAATGGAAGGTCGGGTAAATGCCAGAACATATTCCAACTCAAAAACTCTAGGTAACTTTACGGAGGTAGAAGCTGCGTTATTTCATGCTAGGTAGCTGTAGCACTGACCTCACATATAAAATGCAAAACACTTAAATACTGTGATCTAGGTCTTAATTGAAAGCTATACTGAGGACTTTTTGTTGTTGTTGTTGTTTTGGCTATACTTTCATTCCAAAAGAAGAGCTGAAATGATGCTTGAGTTACAGCACCAGTCTACTATTATCAGTGAAGAAGTACACTCTTGCAGATAAACACCAGATCAAAAGTCCTTTTTCAGCAATTTTATTAAATTGTAGAATACTAAAAAATAAGTTATTTCTATGGAAATCTTTGAAGGGAGTAAAAAAATTAAACTAAAGTATATACCTAAACATTTTAAAGGGAAATAAACCAATCATCTTCTGAAAGTCAAACAGTATTTGCTATGTTGTAATCCCATTCACCATTAGGCTGCAACTGGACCACAACATTATGTTCATTAGTTTCGTTTTCCTCATCACTACTATTGGTATCTTCATTGTCATCTTCCTCATAGTCTGAAGATTTGGTCATGTTCTGATGTAAGCAGGATTCTGACAAAGCCCCAAATGACTGGGCACTGACAGAAGCTAAAGGTCTAACTAAAGGAGTATGTTCTGTCACTTCATTTTATTCTTGACTACCATCTGTGTCAGAGTCTGAATTGCCTTGAGAAGGAACTTTTTGCTTGCACACCGGACAGGTTTTTTTGGTTTTTAGTTAGTCAAGGGTCTACACACTTGCAGTGATAAGCATGGGAACAGGGAAGGATTCTGAGCTTGTCTCCATCTTCCTGCTCATCTGAACAAATGGCACATACATCATACTCATCTCCTTTCTTGAATTTATGTAATCTTAAGTTGATCTTTATGAAGTCTGTTTCTTCTAGCTCTATGTCTATCCTGGAAAAATTTTGTGATCCAATAGAAATGAAAGCATATTTCCATAAAACAAATGTCCATGTAAGCTTTATTTGTAATAGCCAAAAACATGAAAATGACTATAAAGATGAGACAGATGCCCACTATGATAAGGAAGGCAATTAGGTAGCATCCCAAGGGAAGACTAAATTCTGGAACTAAGATAAGGTGGCCCCCTTATCTTAGTTGTGAATTCATCTTTCAGAGAATTAGCTGATGATTCACCAATAAAGACAGATGGAATGTCAGTTGTCTTTAGTACCTCAATGTCGTTGGATTCCATGCTGAGGTCAACAGAATCAACATCATGAACTATGGCTGCTTTGTATTCTGCTCTCTGTGCATTTAAAACCTTTGTATCAAAATTACAATCAAGTCTTCTGATTAACACAATGAAAGTGCCAGATGAATTGTCTTTTACTGGTTGAGGCACTATGGGTTTACACGCATTCTCTGGTTTTGAGTTAATCAAAAAACCCTTTAAACCTTCAGCTGGAAGTCTATAACCAAATCTTGCAGGAAGGTCATCAAATGTCTGAGATGTATTTTCAAAGTTATATGCTGAAATGTCTGCTTCCACAGGCAGTAGGTTTAAGAATGCAAAGAGCTGGACAGTCAAGATGGTGTAGACTTGTATGACTGACAACATAAGCATCCCTGTGGAGAGCAGCATCTTGTTGTAAAATCACCTGGAAGTCCAGCCCTCGCAACACAAACAGTCTTGCCGGCCACGTCACAGGAGAAGTCCCTACCTTGACTTCATGACTGAATATCCACACTGACCCCACAGCCCGGAGTAGGAGCAGGGATGATAACACTTCTTGTGTTAATTTGTTAGGATAATTGCCTCTAGCTGCATCTTGCAAATGATGTGATTTTGTTCTTTTTTATGGCTGTGTAGCATTCCATGGTGCATATGTACCACATTTTCTTTATCCAGTCCCCCAATGATGGGCATCTAGGTGGATTCCATGCCTGTACTTTTGTGCATAGTGCTGCAATAAGCACATGCCTGTGTCTTTTTGGCAGAACAGTTTATATTCCTTTGGGTATATACCCAAATATTGGATTGTTGGGTCAAATGGTAATTCTACTTTGAGCTCTTTGAAAATTCACCAAACTGCTTTCCAAAGTGGCTAGGAACTAATTTACATTCTCACTAGTAGTGTATAAACTTCCCCATTTCACTGCAAACCCACCAACATCTGTAATTTTTTGACTTTTTAGTAATAGCCATTCTGACTGGTGTAAGATGGTATCTCACTGTGGTTCTGATTTTCATTTCTCTGATGATTAGTGATGTTGAGCATTTTTTCATATGGTTGGCCACATGTATGTCTTTTGAGAAATGTCTGTCCGTGTCCTTTGCCCTTTTTTTTTTTTTTTTTTTTTTTGAGATGGAGTCTCATTCTGCCAGGGTGGAGAGCAGTGGTGCAATCTCGGCTCATTGCAAGCTCCACCTCCTGGGTTCATGCCATTCTCCTTCCTCAGCCTCCCAAGTAGCTGGGACTACAGGCGCATGCCACCATACCAGGCTAATTTTTTGTATTTTTAGTAGAGACGGGGTTTCACCATGTTAGTCAGGATGGTCTCGATCTCGTGACCTTGTGATCTGCCTGCCTTGGCCTCCCAAAGTGCTGGGATTACAGGCGTGAGCCACAGTGCCTGGCCCCATTATTTTTTGGCTTGTTGATTTGTTTAAGTTCCTTATGGATTCTGAATATTATACCTTTGTCAGAGGAATAGTTTGCAAATATTTTCTCCCATTCTGTAGGTTATCTGTTTATTTTATTAATAGTTTCTTTTGCTGTACAAAAACTCTTTAGTTTAATTAGGTCCCACTTGTCAATTTTTGGTTTTGTTGCAATTGCTTTTGGAGTCTTTATCATGAAATCTTTGCAAGGATCTATGTCCAGAATGGTATTTCCTAGGTTTTCTTCTAGAGTTTTTACAGCTTTATGTTTTACATTTAAGTCTTTAATCCATCTTGAGTTAATTTTTATATATAATGTAAGGAAGGGGTCCCGTTTTTATCTTCTGCATATGGCTAGCCTGTTATCCCAGCATTTATTGACTAGGAACTCCTTTCTCCATTGCTTATTGTTGTCACTTCTGTCAAAGATCAGATCATTGTAGGTACATAGCTTTATTTCTGGGTCCTCATACTTGTTTCTTTGGTATATGCCTCTGTTTTTGTACCATTACCATGCTGTTATGATTACTGTAGCTTTATAGTATACTTTGATATCAGGGAGTATGATGCCTTTGGTTTTAGTTTTGTTTTTTGGTTTTTCGTGGTTTTTTGTTTTTTTTTTTTCTTGGAATTGCTTTGGCTATTCAGGCTCTTTTTTGGTTCTATGTATTTTGGAATAGTTTTTTCTAATTCTGTAAAAAATGTCATTGGTAGTCTAATAGGAATAGCATTGAACTGTACATTGCTTTGGACAATGTATTAGTCCATTTTCATTCTACTGATAAAGACATATCTGAGACTGAGTAATTTATAAAGAAAAAGAGGTTTAATGGACTCAGAGTTCTACACGGCTAGAGAGGCCTCACAATTATGGGAGAAGGCCAAAGGCAAGTCTTACATGGCAGCAGCAAGAGAAAATGAGAGCCAAGCAAAGGGGGAAACCAGTTATAAAACTGTTAGATCTTTTGAGACTTATTCACTACCACAAGAACAGTATGGAAAAATCTGCCCCCATGATTCAATTATCTATCACTGAGTCCTTCCCACAACACATGGGAATTATGGGAGCTACAATTCAAGATGAGATTTGGGTGGGTACACAACTAAACCATATCATTCCACTGCTGGCCCCTCCTAAATCTCATGCCCTCACATTTCAAAGCCCATCATGCTTTCCCAACAGTCCCCCAAAGCCTTAACTCATTTCAGTATTTACTCAAAAGTCCACAGTCCAAAGTCTCATCTGAAACAAGGCAAGTCCCTTCCACCTGTGAGCCTATAAAATCAAAGGCAAGTTCAGTTACTTCCTAGATAAAATGGGGGTACAGGCATTGAATAAATACACTCATTCCAAATGGGAGAAATTGGCCAAAACAAAGGGGTTAAAGGCCTCATGCAGTCTGAAATTCAGTGGGGCAATAAAATCTTAAAGTCCAAAATGATCTCCTTTGACTCCATGTCTCACATCTGGGTCATGCAGATACAAGAGGTGGGTTCCCATGGTCTTGGGCAGCTCTGCCCCTGTGACTTTGCAGGGTACGGCCTCCCTCCCAGCTGCTTTTATGGGCTGACTTCGAGTGTCAGTGGCTTTTCCAGGCGCATGATGCAAGCTGTCAGTGGATCTACCATTCTGGAGTCCGGAGGATGGTGGCCCTCTTCTCACAGCTGTGCTAGCCAGTGCCCCAGTGGGGACTCTGTGTGGGGGCTTCAAGCTCACATTTCCCTTCTGCATTGCCCTAGCAGAGGTTCTCCATGAGGGCCCCACCCCTGCAGCAAACTTCTGCCTGGACATCCAAGCATTTCTATACATCCTCTGAAATCTAGGCAGAGATTCCCAAATCTCAATTCTCGACCTCTGTGCACCCACAGGCTCAACACCACATGGAAGCTGCCAAGACTTGGGGCTTGCGTCTTCTGAAGCCACGGACCGAGCTGTACCTTGGCCCCTTTTAGGCATGGCTAGAGTGGCTGGGATGCAGGGTATGAAGTCCTTAGGCTGCACATACCAGGGGGGCCCCCGGCTTGGCCAAGGAAACCATTTTATCCTCCTAGGCCTCCAGGCCTATGATGATAGGGCAGACCATGAATGCCCTATGACATGCCCTGGAGACATTTTCCCCGTTGTCTTGGTGATTAACATTTGGCTCCTCATTACCTATGCAAATTTCTATAGCTGGCTTGAATTTCTCCTCAGAAAATAGGTTTTTCTTTTCCTCCACATCATCAGACTACAAATTTTCCAAACTTGTATGATTTCCCTTTTAAAACTGAATGCTTTTCACAGCACTCAGATCACCTCTTGAATGTTTTACTGCTTAGAAATTTCTTCCACCAGATACCCTAAATCATCTCCCTCAAGTTCAAAGTTTCACAAATCTCTATGGCAGGTGCAAAAGGTCACTAGTCTCTTTGCTAAAACATAGCAAGAGTCATCTTTATTCCAGTTCCCAACAAGTTCCTCATCACCATCTGAGACTATCTCAGCCTGGATTTCATTGTCCATGTCATTATCAGCATTTTGGTCAAAGCCATTCAACAAGTCTCTAGGGAGTTCCAAACTTTCCCACATTGTCTTTTCTTCTTCTGAGCCCCTCACACTGTTCCAACCTCTTCTTGTTACACAGTTCCAAAGTCACTCTCACATTTTCAGGTATCTTTACAGCAGCACTCCACTCCTGGTACCAATTTACTGTATTAGTTCATTTTCATGCTGCTGATAAAGACATACCTAAGACTGGGTAATTTACAAAGAAAAAGAGGTTCAATGGACTCACAGTTCCATGTGGCTTGGGAGGCCTTATAATCACAGTGGAAAGCAAAAGGCATATCTTACACACAACAGGCAAGAGTGAATAAGAGCCATGTGAAAGGGGAAATCCCTTACAAAACCATCAGATCTCATGAGACTTATTCACTACCATGAGAACAGTCTGAGAGAAACTGCCCCCATGATGTAATTATCTCTCACCAGGTTCCTCCCACAATACATGGGAATTAAGCAAGCTACAATTCAAGATGAGATTTGGGTGGGGACACAGCCAAACTATATCAGGAAGTATAACCATTTTAACAATATTGAATCTTCCTGTCCATGATATGGAATTTTTTTTATTTGTTTGTGTTGTCTCTGATTTCTTTCAGCAGTGTTTTGTAATTCTCATTGTAGAGATACTTCACTTCTCTGGCTAGCTATATTTCTAAGTATTTTATTCTTTTTGTGGCCATTGTTAATAGGATTGTGTTCTTTACTCGGCACTCAGTTGGGATGTTATTCATGTATAGAAATGCTACAGATTTTTGTATCATGACTTTGTATCTTGAAACTTTGCTGAAGTTCTTTGTCAGATCTAGGAGCCTTAGGGCAGAGACTATGGTGTTTTCTAAGCATAGAATCATATCACCTGTAAACAAAGTAGTTTGGCTTTCTCTCTTCATGTTTGGATGCCTTTTATTTCTTTCTCTTGCCTGATTGCTCTGGCTAGGAATCTGGTACTATGTTAAATAGGAATAGTGAAAGTGGGCATCTCTGCCTTGTTCCAGTTCTCAAAGAGAATGTTTCTAGATTTTGCCCATTCAGTATGATGTCAGTTGTGGGTTGGTCATAGATGGCTCATTTTGAGGTATACCTAGTTATTGAGGATTTTTAACACGAAAGAATGTTGAATTTTATCAAAAGCCATTTCTGCATTTACTAAGATGATCTTTTTTTTTGTTTTTAGTTCTGTTTATGTGATTAATCACATTTATTGATTTGGGTATGTTAAACCAACCTTGCATTCCAGGAATAAAGCCTGCTTGATCATGGTGGACTAGCATTTTGATGTGCTTCTGGACTTGGTTTACTAGTATTTTGTTGAGA
Source organism: Piliocolobus tephrosceles (assembly GCF_002776525.5). Lineage (NCBI taxonomy): Eukaryota > Metazoa > Chordata > Mammalia > Primates > Cercopithecidae > Piliocolobus > Piliocolobus tephrosceles. The sequence continues at coordinate 106,102,480 of NC_045435.1, read as the reverse complement.
ATGTCTGCGTCTATGTTTATCAGGAATACTCACCTAAAGTTTTCTTTTTTTGCTGTGTCTCTACCAGGCTTTGGTATCAGCATGATGCTGGCCTAATAGAATGCATTAGGGAGGGGACCCTCCTCCTCAATTATTTGGAATAGTTTCAGTTGAATTGGTACCAGCTCTTCTTTCTATGTCTGGTAGAATTCAGCTGTGAATCCATCTAGTGTAGGACCTTTTCTGGTTGGTAGGATTTTTATTACTGATTCAATTTCATAATGCCTTATTGATCTGTCCAGGGTTTCAATTCCTTCTTGGTTCAATCTTAGGAGGCTGTACATTTCTAGGAATGTATTCATTTCTTCTAGGTTTTCTAGTTTATGTGCATAGAGGTGTTCCTAATAGTTTCCAAGGGTTTTTTTGCTTCTATAGGGTCAGTGGTAATGTCCCCTTTGTCATTTCTGATTGCATTTATTTGGATCTTACCTGTTTTTCATTAATCTAGCTAGTAGTCTATCAATCTTATCCTTTCAAGAACCAACTGTTGGTTTCATTGGTCTTTGTATGGATTTTTATGTCTCCATTTCATTCAGTTCAGCTCTGATTTTGGTTATTTCTTTTCTCCTACTAGCTTTGGGATCAGTTTCCTCTTGTTTTTCTAGTTCCTCTAGGTGATGCTAGGTTGTTAATTTGAGATCTTCCTTTTTTGATGTGGGTGATTAGGTGATTAGTGCTGTAAACTTTCCTCTTAACCCTGTTTACAACAGATGAGTTTAGGTCCCAATATATCTGTTTTAGATCTCAAATATCTTTGAAATTTTCTGCCTTACTGATCTAATACTGTCACTGGGGTGATTAAGTCTCCTACTATTATTGTGTGGTTATCTAAATCTCTTCGTAGGTCTCTAAGAACTTGATTTATGAATCTGGATGCTCCAGTGTTGGATGCATAACACTTAAGATAGTTAAGTCTTCTTGTTGAGTTGAAATTTTTATCATTATGCTATGCCCTTCTTTGGCCTTTTTTATTATTATTGGTTTAAAGTCTATTTGTCTGAAATAAAAATAGCAACTCCTGATCTTTTCTGTTTTCATTTGCTTGATAGATCTTCCTCCATCTCTTTACTTTGAGCCTATGGGTTTCATTGCATGTGAGATGGGTCTCTTGAAGACAGCATACAGTTGGTCCATGCTGCTTCATCCAACTTGCCACTCTGTGCCTTTTAAGTGGGACATTTATCCTGTTTATAATTAAGGTTAATATTGACATGATGTCGATTTGATCCTATTATGTTGGTTTTGGTTTCTATATAGACTTGATTATAGTTGCTTTATAGTGTCAATGGTCTATGTACTTAAGTTTGTTTTTGTGCTGGCAGTAATGGTCTTTTTGTTTCCATGTTTAGTATTCCTTTAAGAACCTCTTATAAGGCAAGTTTAGGGGTGATGAATTCCCTTAGCATTTGCTTGTCTGAAAATTATTTTATTTCTCCTTAGTTTGGCTGGATATGAAATTCTTGGTTGGAATTGATTATCCTTAAGGATGCTAAATATACGTCCCCAATCTTTTATGGCTTGTAGAGTTTCTGCTAAAAGTCTGCTGGTAGTCTGATGGGGTTTTCTTTGAAGGTGATCTGCCCCCTCTCTCTAGCTGCCTTTAATATTTTTCCTTTTACTTTGACCTTGTAGAATCTGATGACCATTTCCTTGGGGATGGTCATCTTGGATAGTATCTTGATGGGTTCTCTGAATTTCCTGAATTTGAATGTCAACATATCTAGCAAGGCTGGGGAAATTTTCATGGTTAATAAGAAAGTATGTTTTCCAAATTGCTTGCTCTCTCTCCTTCTCTTTCAGGGATGCCAATAAGTCGTAGGTTTGGTCTCTTTACAAAATCTCATATTTCTCAGAGATTGTGTTCATTTTTTAAAATTCTTTTTTCTGTGTTTTTAAATGACAGAGTTGATTGAAAGAACTGGTATTCAGGCTATGGGATTCTTTCCTCAGTTTAGTCTATTCTGCTGTTAATATTACGTTGGTGCAAAAGTAATTGTGGTTTTTGTCATTTAAAAGTAATGACAAAAACCGCAATTACTTTTGCACTAATACTTCTAATTGTATTAAGAAATTATTGTAGTGAGTTTTTCAGCTTTATCAAATCAATTTGATTATTTCCTAAAATGGCTATCTTGTCTTTCAGCTCTTGAATCCTTTTACTGTATTTCTTAGATTCCTTAGATTGGGTTTCAACTTTCTCCTGAATTTCGATGATCTTCATTGCTATCCAGATTTTGAATTCTATGTCTGTCATTTCAGCCATTTAATTCTGGTTAAGAACCATTGCTAGGAAGCTAGTGCAGTCATTTGGAGGTAAGAAGACACTGGCTTTTTGAGTTTCCAGAGATCTTGTGCTGGTTTCTTCTCATCTGTGTGAGCTGATGTTTCCTTAATCTTTGAAGTTGACATTCTTCCAATGGGGCTTTTTGCTCTTATATCCTTTGATGCCTTTGAGGGTTTGACTGTGGTATCAGTTGGGTTTAGTTCACTGACTTTATTTCTTAATAATTTCAGTGGGCCAAGGCTCAGCTCAGCATTCGTAGGCTGTGTGCTCCAACCCTGGGGGCTAAGACCACGCCCACAGCTTTTTTTCCTGGCTCCTTGAGGTTAAGTACCTTCTGTGCTAAAAGATCTGAGATGTTGCTGCTGGCAACACCACTCTGATGTGGGGGGTGCCTGCAAAAGCACCTCATTGTTGAGGGGTGGCAATAAGGTCAAAGCACATGCAGACAACAGCAGGGCAGCAGCAGGGTGGTGGACTGTGCACATGCATGTGCTAGTTGTAGGACAGCAGCAGTGCAGTTCACACACGCATGTGCATACACCAGCAAAGTATTGGGGGGAGGCTGCAAGCAGATGCACACTGGCTGGGTCCATCTGCAAAAGCTCTCTCATGGTTAGGCAGTGTCTACCAGCAAACAAGCTATGGTGGTGGCCACTGAGAAGCACCCCAGTTAGGCATCTGAGGCTGTGCTGTAAGTGAGTGCAGCCTTGCATGAACCCTGGGAGAGACCAGCAGACAAGGGACACCCAAATCAGACTGGCTCTGTCCCATGTGGCAAGATAGACCTGTTCTGTCCAGGTCCAACAAGCAACAAAGGCCAAAGCTACCTGAAGGAGCATGGCAAGCCTTGGGGGATGGGTGTCCCTGTCCATGCTCTACTGTAGCTATTCCTGAGCCAAACTATGTGAGCTCCATGCAGGCTGGACTCCTGTTCCTGCCAACTCTCCAAGCAGCTCTCCCTGCCAGCTCAAATGTCCATGGGGCCATAAAGTCTCCTGCAGCTAGGATTCCGGAGGTCTTTGGTGAGAATGGGCCAACTCCATACCTATTTAACTCGCATTTTCCCCAGGAGCTACTCAGGATCAGAAACGAGATCTAGTGCTCAGTAACCCAATGCAGGGTTCCCAGCTTCTTTGTCCTTCAGTCTACCATCTGTATCATCCTCTGTTCACATTCAATGCCTTCCTTTCAATAATCTGCTTGGAGTGTGCCAGTTTTCTTGCTGGTCTGGTCCCCCAGTGGGGGAAGCTCTTCTTGGCTGTGTCTAGTCGGTTCCTCTTTTTGATTACTCTGAATTTAAAACATAGATTTGATTAGAAAATTGAATCCTTCATTTAGAGTAGTTACAAAATTTTCAGCTTATAGATCTCCATTTAGGGATAGTTGTAAGTATTTCAATTTATAGATATAAAAATAAAAAGTATAGAGTGGCTAATAGACAACTAGGATTTATACTTACAGCTTTGCACTCCATCTCCCGTAAATTTTGGAGTTTTTGCTTTCATAAACATTTACTAGTGCCCTCTGGTGACAATATACATAAGAATAAATATGTGTAACACAGGCTCCTCTTCTCATAATGCTGCTTTTCTTTAGAAAACGGAAATTGAGATTATTTAGATAAAAATGAAACTGACTTCACTCTTCCTGGCCTCCTTCCATGGAATGAAACATGTGAATTTATATATTTGCCTCTTTTCCATTGGTTTCTATTTCTCATAATTCTAAACATTGAATAATCAGCTTGGAAATTATGCAGCGATAACAAGAATATTCCCTGGTACATCTTATATCTTCAGCTTTTGGGGTTTTTTTCAGCCTACTTTCATCTTTTTATTTCCTTCATGAGGAAAGGAAAGGACAGGAAGACATAAATGTGCTTATTTATATCCCTACTTCCTTTCATACTGCAGAGCACCCACTGACCTCAGGCTACCCTCATATGAATACATAGCGTCTATTTGCGATACACCTCTACCCCACTCCCTGTAGTCCAGTCTGAATCGGGTCTAGCAACAACAACAACAAATGCCTCAGAGCTACCACAAATGAACAGTGGCTACAAATCTGATGGAAACATTATAAAAGATTTTTATTTATTTGTCTTTCTCTAATAAAGATTCTTCTTTTAATATTTAAAAAATTCCATTGAATGATTGGAAAGACAATGAAGGTTATAAAATTACCATTTGCGCCATTATAATTCTGATGAAAATATTAATAGTAACTTTATCTACCTCTTCCAAACAAAGACAGAGAAAAAGATAGGTGGCCTGGAATCTTGAGGAGGGGGAAGTATGAACTATTATGGCCTTTTATGAGATAAGCCTCTTCTAATATGTTATTAGTATCTTTGAATCCTTTGGCAACAGCCTGTGGCATTCCTTAAATACCTGGCCCACCAGTGAAAGAGTCATATACCTTCTGTATGACAAGTGGGCCTGCCAGTCTGTTTGCTTCTGTCTCATTCATCTGCTAAACCACATGGTTTGATTTTCCTTAGTGTGGTTAGGACAGAGTAGGGAGATAAAAGATAAAATCTTTCTGTGTTGTTTTTTATTGTTTCAGCTTTATATTTGTTTAAAAACCTGCTTCACATAGTTCTGGTTTTTGTTGTTGGTGGTTTATTGTTTCAACTTTATATTTGGTTAAAAACTGCCATGGACTTTCTTACATTTAAAGGATCAGTGTAAAGTCTCCCAGTGCCCAGTGGATTTCCACAAAACATTAGTCCCATGAAATGCTCCATGAAATAAAGATTCTGTAGTCATATAAACTTGGGAAACAGTACAACTACATCTCCCTTCTGGAGATTCACAAGGCAAGGTAGAAAGTTAAAGTTTCAGAGTAGTCATGTAAGAAAGAAAATGGTTTAATTTTGTTAACTCAGTGTTACCCAAGTTTACCTGACCACATTGTTTTTTTACGTAACACTTTGGCATCAAGCTAGTGTTCAAAGACTATACTTTTGGAAATGCTGACTTTAAAGTCTCATAAGCCAGCAGGTTTTACTATGTACTATTTCAGTATAATGAATTATTTTCCTATTTAACTTTTTTTTTTATTATACTTTAAGTTCTAGGGTACATGTGCATAACGTGCAGGTTTGTTACATATGTATACTTGTGCCATGTTGGTGTGCTGCACCCATCAACTCGTCAGCACCCATCAATTTGTCATTTATATCAGGTATAACTCCCAATGCAATCCCTCCCCCCTCCCCCCCATGATAGGCCCCGATGTGACATGTTTGTTTGTTTACAAATTCATAAAGCTAGACCAGTAGTTTCCAACCACAGATCATCTTGCCCCCCAGAGACACTTGATGATGTCTGAAGATATGTTTGTTTGTCACAACTTGGCAGTTGCTAATAATATCTAGTTGGTGTGGGGTCAGGGATGATGCTAAACATCTCACAATGGATAGGACAGCTCCCCATAACAAAGAATTATCTGGCTTATATGTCAATAGTACCATGATTGTGAAATTATCATCTACACAGTGGTTAACTCTGAGAAGTGGGATTGCAGGTAGGGGTCAAAAGAGAAATGTTCGTTTTTGATTTTATACGAGAATACTTTATTTACTTTTATAGTTAAAAATATAATTAATGTATATATATTATAGAAAAGTTTAAAAATACACCTAATATAAATTTTAAATTACCCCGACATAAAGATTGTTGAATGCTGTTAGAAGTACTTAAACATGAATGTACATTCTAACTCCACATCCCACCCAGATTTCTATAAATAGAAAAATACTATTAATAAACCCACAAAAGCCTAGAATAACAGTAGGGGATGGTTGTGTCAGTCTCAAAAGCGTATAAAAACCTCTGAAATATAGGAGGCAAGGGAGCTTACTGAAGGAGGAAATCAGAGCTCCAAATTAATAGATGTGCAGAAGTAGCTCAAAAGGTACTTCAAGTCAAAGGTAACATACATGGGGAGCTGGAGGAGGTCTGTAGAAAACAGCAAGGTGATTTTGGGGAATCCACAGAAAGCGCAGACAGTTTATCGAATGCTGAGCAGCCCATTTACCTAATGCTGAGCAGCAGAGGACTTAGGTTCCAAACCAAAGCAATGAGTGTGGAGCCTCTTTAGTCCTGAGAGATAGGTTAGTGCCCAGTATAGATGGAACCTCTCTGAAGTTATGATGAGCCCCCATTCCTAGAATATCTCACTCACTCTAGAGCCCATACCACCTCTCCCCAACAATCGTTAGAGATAAGGTAAAGTTTGAAAAAGAAACACACAGCATTCATAGATAGAACAAGAGAGAATCTAAAATAAGATTCTAAAAATATGTGTACATTAAGAATTTGAGGGCCAGGCACGTTGGCTCACACCTGTAATCCCAGCACTTTGGGAGGCTAAGGCAGGCAGATCACGAGGTCAGGAGTTTGAGCCCAGCCTTGCCAACATGGTGAAACCCCCTCTCTACTAAAGATGCAAAAAATTAGCCGGGTGTGGTGGTGCGCGCCTATAATCCCAGCTACTCAGGAGGTTGAGGCAAGAGGATCACTTGAACTCGGGAGGCGGAGGTTGCAGTGAGCCGAGATTGCGCCATTGCACTCCAGCCTGGGCGACAGGGCAAGACTCTGTCTCAATAAAATAAAATAAAATAAAATAAAATAAGAATTTGAGAAAATAATTTTAGTCTTCACAATGACAGATGCTACAGCAAATTCACATTAGAGGAGTATGTCTTCACCTGAGGCAATTGGTGGAGCCTTCAATTTGTTGAAATACAGCAATTGACCTAGACTAAGGTGTAATTTTAAATTTAATGTAATATAGTTATGATGGGTGCTGTGAAGATGTTTTAGGAATATCTCAACCAATTTTCCTTACTTACATATTTTTCTGTGTATAAGAGTGATATGTAATAAAACCTATCTTGAAATAAGTCAAAAATTATTTCCATAAACATAAAATTAAAAATCAAGGTGAAAAAGTATTGTGTCATAGTTTCATTGGTAGTATTTTTGTTCTTTCACAGTGACATATAAAATAATGACATCTTATATAACATAAAATAGATATAAAAGCCATAAATTAAATATTAGCAAACCAGATCCATTAATATATGAAAAATATATTATATCTAAGCTGGCTTTAATTCCAAAAATGCAAGATTGTTTTAACTTAAGAAATCAACTAAATAATTCACCCTATTAGCAGAATAAAAGAGAAAAAGCATTTGATCTTCTACCTAAGTGAAGAAAAAAGGCTCTTTGGAAAATCTAACATTCAGGCGTGATTATACTCATGCTGACTAAGAATAGAAGAGAATCTCTTTAACCTAGTGTGATGGTTAATACTGAGTGTCAACTTGATTGGATTGAAGGATGCAAACTATTGTTTCTGGGAGTGTCTATGAGGGTGTTTCCAAAGGAGATTAACATTTGAATCAGTGGACTGGGAGAGGCGGACCCACCGTCAATCTGGGTGGGCACAGTTGCCAGTACTGCCAGGATAAAAGCAGGCAGAGGAACATGGAAGGACTAGACTGGCTAAGTCTTCTGGCCTCCATCTTTCTCCCAATCTGGATGCTTTCTGCCCTCAAACATCAGACTTCAAGTTCTTCAGTTTTTGGACCTACACCAGTGGTTTGCCAGGAGCCCTCAGGCCTTTGGTAACTGACTGAAGACTGCACTGTCAGCTTCCCTACTTTTGAGTTTTTGGACTCAGACTGCTCCTCAGCTTGCAGACAGCCTATTGTGGGACTTCACCTTGTGATCATGTGAGTCAGTACTACTTAATAAACTCCCTATCTTTTTTGTTTGTTTGTTTGTTCTTTGTTTTTTTTTAGCCAGAGTCTTGCTCTGTCGCCCAGGCTGGAGTGCAGTGCCTTGATCTCCGCTCACTGCAAGGTCTGCCTCCTGGGTTCACGCCATTCTCCTGCCTCAGCCTCCCGAGAAGCTGGGACTACAGGCGCCCACCACCTCGCCTCGCTATTTTTTTGTATTTTTAGTAGAGACAGGGTTTCACCATGTTAGCCAGGATGGTCTCGATCTCCTGACCTCGTGATCCGCCCGCCTCAGCCTCCCAAAGTGCTGGGATTACAGGCGTGAGCCACTGCACCCAGCTAAACTCCCTTTCATATATGAATTTATCCTATTAGTCCTGTCCCTCTAGAGAACCCTGATTAATAACACCTAGTAATGGATGTTTACAAACAAATAAACAATAAGCTGCTGCAAAATTATGCATAATAAAACCCTTGAAAGCTTTCTCTTTGAAATCAAGAACAAAACAAATATGACCACTGATGTAGTTTGGATGTTTGACATCTCATCAGATCTCATGTTGAAATTTGGCCTCGAATGTTAGAGGTGGGGCCTGGTGGAGGGTATTTGGATTCCGGGAGCAGATTCCTCATTAATGACTTGATGTCATTCTTGAAGGGGTAAGTTGTCACTACTCATTACCACCATAACTAATTGTTAAAAAGAGCCAATAAATGACGAGTTGATGGATGCTGACGAGTTGATGGGTGCAGCACTCCAACATGGCACAAGTATACATATGTAACAAACCTGCACATTATGCACATGTACCCTAGAACTTAAAGTATAATAATAATAATAAAATAATAATAATAATAAAAAATAAAATATTTTTAAAGGGAAAAAAATAAAAATAAAAAAAAAAAAAAAAGAGCCAAGCACCTCCCTTCCCTCTCTCTTTATTCCTCTCTGACCATGAGATCCCCACTCCCCTTTGCCTTCCATGAGTGGAAGCTTCCTGAGACCCTCACCACAAACGAATGCTGACACCATGCTTCTTGTACAGTCTGAAAAACCATAAGCCAAATAAATCTCTTTTATTTATAAATTATCCAGCATCAGATATTCCTGTATAGCAACACAAATGGACTAAGTTACCCACTGTCACCACTACAATTCCACATTGTATGAGGATTTTAGCTAGCATAATAAAGCACAAAAAAGTGTTAATGTTCTGGAAGGAAGAAACTAAATTTGATACCTACACGTGATATAACTGTGATGTAAAAATTCTAAAACCATCTACAGGTAATTTTAAAATAAGTAGGAGAGTTTAGTAGAATTACTGGAAATAAAATCAGTTTACAGAAATAAATGGCTATATTTCTATATGCCTTGAACAATAGCTATTGGCCAGGTGCGGTGGCTCAAGCCTGTAATCCCAGCACTTTGGGAGGCTGAGGTGGGCGGATCATGAGGTCAGGAGATCGAGACCATCTTGGCTAACATGGTGAAACCCCGTCTCTACTAAAAAAGCCAAAAAATTAGCCGGGTGTGGTGGCGGGCACCTGTAGTCCCAGCTACTCGGGAGGCTGAGGCAGGAGAATGGCGTGAACCCAAGAGATAGAGCTTGCAGTGAGCCGAGATAGTACCACTGCACTCCAGTCTGGGCAACAGAGTGAGACTCCGTCTCAAAAAAAAAAAAAAAGTTATTTATAATAGCATTAAGCATACAGAATACCTAAAAACAAATCTTACAAAGAATTTTTGAGACATTGATGGAGAAAACTATACAATTTTATTAATGGATATAATAATTTATTATACATAATTTATTTTATATAGGTTATAAGTCCTAAATAAATGAAAAAATATCATCCCATTAAGCAGAACACTCAATATTTAAATATGTAAATGTTCTCCAATTAATTTAATTTAGACTCAATTAAAAGCCAATACTCTCAACTTGTTTTTGTGAATCTTGACAAGATAATTTTTAAGATTAATGTAAAAATATATAGAATCTCTGCGGGATGCAGCAGCTTACACCTGCAATCCCAGCACTTTCAGAGGCCAAGGTGGGCAGATCACCTGAGGTCAGGAGTTCAAGACCAGCCTGGCCAATATGATGAAACCCTGTCTCTACTAAAAATACAAAAATTAGCCAGGTATGGTGGTACACACCTGTAATCCCAGCTACTCGGGAGGCTGAGGCAGGAGAATCACTTGAACCTAGGAGGCAGAGTTGCAATGAGACAAGATCATGCCACTGCACTCCAGCCTGGGCAACAGAGTAAGTCACTGTCTCAAAATATATATATATATATCTATATCTCAAAATATATATATATATATCTCAAAATATATATATATATCTCAAAATATATATATATATCTCAAAATATATATATATATGATCTCAACTTATTTTGTGAATCTTGACAAGCTAATTCTAAAATTAATGAAAAAAATATATAGGATAAAGAATAGCCAAACACTTTATAAAAGAAGAGGAAAGATTTGCTTTACTCAATAGCAGGACTTATTTATTACAAAATGACTGTAGTTAAAGCTATGTTAAGTATTGGTGTAGGAAAGGATAAGTAGATTGATTAACAGAACAGAGCCCAAACACACTCTACAGATATTTGAAAACACACTCTACAGATATTTGGTGGTGAGCCTACTGAGTAGCCACATGGAAAAAAGTAAAATTGCATCTCTATCTTGTACTAAACACAAACACCAGTTGCAGGAGTAATAAAGACTCAATCAATTGGCCGGGCGCGGTGGCTCAAGCCTGTAATCCCAGCACTTTGGGAGGCCGAGATGGGCAGATCACGAGGTCAGGAGATCGAGACCATCCTGGCTAACACGGTGAAATCCCGTCTCTACTAAAAAAAAAAAATACAAAAAACTAGCCGGGCGAGGTGGCGGGCGCCTGTAGTCCCAGCTACTCGGGAGGCTGAGGCAGGAGAATGGCATGAACCCGGGAGGCGGAGCTTGCAGTAAGCTGAGATCCTGCCACTGCACTCCAGCCTGGGCGGCAGAGCGAGACTGCGTCTCAAAAAAAAAAAAAAAAAAAAAGACTCAATCATAAATGACAAACCAAAAAGCTCTAAGAAGTGAGGAGAATGCCTTCATGATTTTGGAATGGGGAAAGTTTTCATAGCCAAGACACAAAGAGAACGAAGTATTTTTTGAGTATTAATAAGTAAGACTACGTTAAAATTAAAAACTTAGTTCATCATCTGCCATTATAAAAGTGAAAATACAAGCCACAGAGTAGAAGATATTTGCAACACATACAACTAACTAAAAAGTACTTCTATTCAGAAAATATAAGGAACTCCTAAAAATTAGTAAGAAAAAAATGAAATACAAATTTTTAAAATGGGAAAAAGTCTAGAACTTCACGAAGTGGAAACTCCAAATGATCAACAAACATATGACAAAATATTAACTGTCAGTAGTCATCAAGGAAATGCAAATTAAAACCAGTATGAAGTAGCTTTGAGCACCCATCAAATTGACAAAAATAAAAATTCTGACAATATCAAAGGTTGGCAAGGATGTGAAACAAAGGAAATTCTACACATCGCTGACGGTCTGTGAATTGTGTACAAAAGTTTGAAAGTTAGTTTAGCATTTTAGTAAAGTTAAAGGTATGCAAACTCTATGCCCCAGCAGTTTTTCTTCTACATACATCTTTTAAAGAAATTCTTGTATATGTGCACCAGCATAGTGGTACAGAATATTCTTAGCAACAGTGTCTGTAAGAGTAAAAAACTGTAAAACAACCCAAATCTTATCAAATATTGATGGATAAATAAGTTGTGGCATAGTGATACAACTATACTACAACACAATGAAAATGAATACAACCGAACCCCACACTACCATGTGAATAGATCACAAAACCTAATATTAACATAAAACAAGTCCAAAAGAATACAAGTCCAAAATATGATTCTATTTATGTGAAATCAAAACTTCAAAAATAGGTAAAACCAGACTATAGTGCTTAGGATGATGTTATGAGTTGAATTTTGCTCCCCTAACATATGTGTTGCAGCATCTGTGAATGCAACCTTATTTGGAAATGGCGCATTTGCAGATGTAATCAAGTTAAGATGAGGTCATCAGGGTGGACTGTAATCCCATACAACTTATGTCTTTATTAGAAAAGGAAAAGACAAACACATAAGAAAGATGAACAGGTTATGATGAAAGCAGGGATTGGAGTTATGCTGCCAGAAGTCAAGAAGTGCCACAAGTCAAGAAAAGCATCCTTAGATGCTTCAGATACATCATGGTTCTGCCAACACCTAAATTTCAGACCCAAAATTATGAGAAAATAAAATTATTTTGTTTCTGGTATTTGTTAAGACAATCCTGGGAAACCAATGCACATAATAAAACTATAAGTACATTTTTGAAAGCAAAGAATTTATTATCTCAAAAAGCAGAATAGCATTTACCTCTAGAGCCTCCACAGGCCTGGAATTGGTGCTGACGTATCTTTCCTATCTGGCTCTTGTTAAGATGCTCTCTTTCTGTTTGAAGTTTGTAATTTAACTACGATGTGTCTGGGTGTGGATATCTCTTTATTTGTCTTACTTGATATTCTTAGACTTCCTAAATCTGAGACAAGTGTCTTTCATGCATTTTGAAATACTCTTAACCATTCTCTCTCCTAGTATTATTTTTCCTTCCTCCTCCCTATTCTCTCCTTCAGGAATTCTGACTGGATACATGATAGATCACATGCTACCTTCCAGATATTTTCTATTTTCTACATCACTGTCTTTCTGTGCTGTATTGCATGTAATCTCTTCATATTTTGCCATTTTGCAACCATCATGGTAATCACTGGTTTGGGCAATTATTAGTGAATGTGGATCCTTCATGAATGACTAGAAAAAAGGAAAGTTTGAGGGGAAACTGAATAATTGTATGAACTCAAAAAGTTTCTCTCAAGTCTATGTATTAGTCGCAAAGGGGAAAGCAGTAACTATATTGTGGAGAAACTAGAAAACACCTCAATTGCATGATCAAAATTAACATCAATGAGGAACAAATGACGTTTTGTGCCACCAGATGTGATTTTTTTGGGACAGAGTCCCACTCCCATCCCCCAGGCAGAAGGGCAGTGGAGTAACCACGGCTCATTGCAGCCTTGACCTTCCAGGCTCAAGCAATCGTCCCACTTTATTTTTTAACTTTTTCATAGAGATGAGGTCTCACTTGCCCAGGCTTGTCTCGAACTCTTGGGCTCAAGCAATTCTCCTGCCAAATTGAGCCTCCCAAACTGCTCGGATTACAAGCATAAGCCACCATGCCTGGCCCAGATGTGGTATTTTGAGAAGGATGCAATGCCACTTATTTAGTAGTCTGGTCTGTGATGTATAATCTGAACTAAATTTAGAAGAAACCATGAAACATTCTCGCCCAGTGTTTCATGACAAATGTAAGCCTTACAGAAAATGACTTGAGTGACTGTTTTCTCAATTTTTCATCCTAGATACGTAGGAGAGAGGTTAATTCATTCTATACAATGTATGCTCCAGGGCTTAGTTCTCCTGAGGAAACTCAGTTAAAAAGGGATGACTCACACAAATTCAAATTGAGGCATTCTATTATAAATAACTAGCCCATATTCTTCAAAAATATTAATGTCAACAATGACGAAGAAAGGCTGGTGAACTATTTCAAATTCAAGGAGATGTGACAACCAAATGCAATATGCAATCCTGGACCAAATGCTTTCCTGGAAAAAAATGTCATAAAAAACAACATTGAGACAATTGACAAAACTGTAATATAGACAGTAGATTAAAGTATTATGTCAATGTTAAATTCCCATAATTTGATAGCTATCCTGCTGTCATATAAATAGATATTGTCATTCACAGTAAATACACAGTTTAAGATGGTAAAGAGGTATGATATATTGCAGCCTACTCTCAAGTAGTTCAGAAAATAATTACATATACACATCCACACAACATCAGCTGTATTTCTTAAAATAAGTACAATATTGGTGTTCAACCTTCCCAGTTAGCTTAGAAATGTAAATTAAACCAACATATGACTTTATACCCAAAATAATGGCAAATATTAGAAATTCAGATAAGATCAAATGTTGTTAAAGATGTGGGAAAATGGCGATCCACATACACTAATGGTGAAAGTATATTGGCAGAGAAATTCTGGAGCGCAAACTGCCAGGACTTACCAACTCACCCTTTGGTCCATTAAAAAAAATCAAATATATTGATAATTCCAATAAATCTAAAAGGACTAAATTCTCCAGTTGAAAGAAAAAACTCAGAAAACAACTCCAATGTTTATCAACAATTATGTGGAACATAAATCATGATAAATTAATATTTGTAATATTATACAGCAATGAAAATGAATTAATTACAGCTACACACATTGATGTGGAAGAATCTCAAAAACATATGAGGAAAAAGGCAAGTCAGGGCCAGGCACAGTGGCTCATGCCTGTAATTCCAGCACTTTGGGAGCCGAGGCGGGTGGATCACTTGAGGTCAGGAGTTCGGTACCAGCCTGGCCAACATGGTGAAATCCTGTCTCTACTAAAAATACAAAAATTAGCTGGGTGTGGTGACACATACCTTTAATCCCAGCTACTCGAGAGGCTAAGGCGGCAGAATCACTTGAACCCAGAAGGCAGTGAGCCGAGATTGCACCACTGCATTCCAGCCTGGGTGACAGAGCAGAGCAAGATTCCGTTGAAAAAAAAAACCAAGTCAGAAGAGTGCAAAAAGTACCCTCCATTTATATGAAGTGCAAAAACAGGCAAAACTTACCGTATAATGTTTATTATTCATACATGTGCAATAAACCTTCAAAAAAAGTTAGGTAATGATGAAGACAAAACCCAGGGTAGTTGTACCTCAGGGAAAAAAGAGAGGGCTCAATTGAGGAGGGATACCCAAAAGGCTTCATAGACGTTGGTAATTTTCTATTTCTGCAGGAAAGTCATAATTACATATGTATTTATTTAATAGCTAATACCATTTAAACTGTACATTCATACTCCCTATTCTCTTGGTAAGTGTAACTCATAATAAACAGCTAAAATAAAAACAATACTTTCAGAAGTATATGTGACAAATGTTAAGATATGAAAAGGAAGGATGATGGGTACTCAGGTGTCTGTTATATTTTTCTCTGTGCTATTGTATATATTTGAAATATTCAGTAATAAAAAGAGAAAAGAGATGCAAGGAGACATTTAATATGATTCTCTTAAAGTCTACAGATCAGGTTGATGGAAAATAAATAAAGATATTTAAAAATGTGGGTTATATCACTAGTAGTTTGCACTAATAGTTTCATATAAAACATATGACGGCCAAAAATGAAAATACATCATCACATATAGGCCAGTTAGAAAATCTCAAAACATTTGAAAAGTAGACAGACAGCATACAGACTAAATTTATATATGTATATATATATAGTCTATTTGAAAATTATAAAATCTTGTTCACTGGAGAGACTGTCCTTTTCCCATTGTATGTTCTTAGCACCTCTGTCAAAGATGAATTGGCTGTAAATACATGGATTTATATCTGGTTCACTAGTCTACATGTCTGTTTTAATGCCAGTACCATGCTGATTTGTTTACTATAGTAGTAGGTTTTGAAGTCAGGTAGTGTAATGCCTCCAGCTTTGTTCTTTTTGCTCAGGATTGCTTTGGCAATCCAGGGTCTCTTGCAGTTTCATATAAATTTTGGAATTTATTTTCTATTTCTATGAAGAATTTCCTTGGTATTTTGATAGTGATTGCATTGAATCTATAAATTGATTTGAGTAGTAATGTCATTTTAACAATATTAATTCTTCCAATCCATGAGCATGGAATATCTTTTTTCTATGTCCTCTTCAATTTCTTCCATCATTGTTTTATAGTTTTTGATATGGTTTGGCTCTGTATCCCCACCTAAATCTCATCGAATTTTTATTCCTAGTGTTGGAGGACGGGCCTGGTGGGAGGTGATTTAATCATAGGGGTAGACTTCCCCTTTGCTGTTCTTGTGATAGTGAGTGAGTTCTCATGAGATCTGGTTATTTAAAAGTGTTTAGCACTTTCCCCTCCACTCTCTCTTCCTCCTTCTCCAGCTATGTAGGACATGACTCCTTCCTCTTCACCTTCCACCATGATTGTAAATTTCCTGAAGCCATACTTCCTGTATAGCCTGTGGAACTGTGAATCAATTAAACCTGTTTTCTTTATAAATTACATGGTCTCAGGTAGTTCTTTTTTGTTGTTGTTGTTTGCTTTTTTTTTGAGACGGAGTCTTGCTCTGTCACCCAGCCTGGAGTGCAGTGGTGCGATCTCAGCTCACTGAAACCTCTGCCTCCCAGGTTTAAGCATTTCTCCTGCCTCAGCCTCCCAAGTAGCTGAGGCGTGTGCCACCATGCTAAGCTAAATTTTTTTGTATTTTTAGTAGAGACAGGGTTTCACCAGGCTGGTCTCGAACTCCTGACCCGCCTCAGCCTCCCAAAGTTCTGGGATTACAGGCATAAGCCACCGTGCCCGGCCTAGGTAGTTCGTTATAGTAATGAGAATGGACTAATACAGTTTTCCTTGTATAGATCTTCCATTTTGGTTAAATTGATTCCTAGTTTTTTAATATTCTTTGTAGCTATTGTAAATGAGATTGCTTTCTCTTTCAGATTGTTTGCTGTTGGCATATATAAATGCTACTGACTGAATTCATTTATAAATTTTAACCATTTTTTTGGTGGAGTCTTTAGGTTTTTCTAAGTATAAGATCATGTTATCTGTGAACAAGGCTAATTTGACTCTACCTTTTCAATTGGAATGTCATTTTTTTTCTTCCTTTTAATTACTCTAGCTAGGGCTTCCAGTATTGTGTCAAATAAAAGTGATGAAAGTGGGCATCCTTGTCTTGTTCCAGATCTTAGAGGAAAGGCCTTCATTTTTTCCCTATTTAGTATGATGTTAGCTATGAGTTTGTCAAATATGGTCTTTCTTATTTTGAGGTGTGTTCCTTCTATACATGGCTTGTTGAGGGTTTGTATCATAACAGGATGTTGAATTTTATTAAATGCTTTTCTCTCATCTATTGAAATAATCATATGGTTTTTTGTTCTTGTTTCTGTTAATGTGATGTATCGTATTTATTGATTTGCATATGTTTTAAGCCATCCTCACATCCCTGGGATGAATCCCACTTTATCATGGTGAATGATCTTTTTAATGTATTGTTGAATTCACTTTGTTAGTGTTTTGCTGTTTTTCATCTGTGTGCATCAGTGATGTTGTCCTGTCCTATAGTTTTCTTTTGTTGTGTGCTGGGTTTTGAAATCTAAATAGTGCTGGCCTCATAGAAGGAGTTTGGAAGTGTTCTTTTCAATTTTTTGGAAGATTTTGAGAAGGACTGTTATTAGTTCTTTAAATATTTGATAAAATTCAGCAGTGTAGCCATCAGATCATTGTCTTTTCACTAGTGGATGACTTCTTGTTACGGTTTCAATCTCACTATTCATTATTGGTTTGTTGAGGTTTTCTATTTATTTATGGTTCAATGGTGATAGTTTGTATGTGTCCAAAAATTTATTCATTTCTTCTAGGTTTTCCAATTTTTTTGTGTATAGTTGTTCATAATTGCTATGGTTTGGCTTCCCCACCCAATACAATCTTGAATTGTAACACCCACAATTCCCATGTGTCATGGGAGGAACCTGGTGGGAGGCAATTGAATTATGGTGGTGGGTATTTCCTGTGCTGTTCTTGTGAGAGTGAATAAGCCTCATGAGATCTGATGGTTTTGAAAAACGGGAGTTTCCTGCACAAGCTCTCTTGTCTTGTCTGCCACCATATGAGATGGGCCTTTTACCTGCTGCCATGATTGTGAGGCCTCCCAAACCACGTGGAGTGGTAAGTCCAATAAACC